>NC_134826.1:63075221-63378275 GCF_004210375.1 Tachypleus tridentatus | reverse complement strand
CCACGGCTGAAAGGGCGAGCATGTTTGGCGCGACGGGGATACGAACCCGCGACTTTCAGAATACGAGTCGCACGCCTTAACACGCTTGGCCGTGCGTGTGTGTATGTGTGTAAAACTACGAGTCGCACGCCTTAACACGCTTGGCCGTGCGTGTGTGTATGTGTGTAAAACCTTTAGGGAGAAAAGTCCTGGAATATGTGTTTATCGTAAACCTAATGACAGCTTTCTGTGAGAATACTGCACTGAAGTTTCACCTGGCATGTCAGCCCATATTTTCAGAAACGAAATCAATGAGTTACGTTTTACTGACGTATTTGTGCGAGAGGTGTAACGCATGCAGTATAATTCCAAGCGACGCTACACTTAGACCATTTAAAGAATTGTGGATTCACAAATGTAAGTGTATAGGTTTCTTTTTCTATGTGTGTCGTATATAAGACATAAGTAATTAACACACTGGATTAAATATCGGTGAGTGTCAGATAGCAGTTGTTGCTTTTACATAAAATTAGATTCTAACATTCTTTTGGGAACTTTCTCTTTGTATATCTATATAGATATGTCTCTTAGATACAGCGAAAGGTTAGTTTTATTTTGTTCAATTATTTATCGAAGAATTCGCGAGTTTCAAATGTAAGAAAAATTTTCGATTTTTTTTTCTATGAAATTTCATTATCGGCAAAGTACGAACCGTTTCATTTCATATCTAGTCGTAAATAAGCTTTGTCGCAGATTCGAATCCCCATCACACCAAAGATGCTCGTTGTATCTGCAATTAAAACATAGGCAGGTGCTACAGCGGAGCCGCCTATTACCATTTTGGCTAACAACACCATCACAGTAGCGCCAGCTTTTGCAGCAAGCCTACCACATGCGGACAATCTCAAGCGCATGATACAGCGTAAGCGCTTAAGACAACAACACATTCCACGACAGCTTGATCCCCTGGAAACTATGGCCCTGCCTGAATGCCTCACTCGCCTCTTGGGTGCGAAATTGTCCGCTGCCAACGAGCTCGGCTGTTAAATTGTTGGCTGCCAAGAGTCGGATGCGAAACTGCGGCTGAAAAATTGCGACTGCGAAATGTCGTAGAACCGAATAATAATTAAATAATAACATAATCAAAGGAATATAAATATAAATTAGGAGAGAGCGCTGTGGATGCTCAAGCCCGCAACGTTTCATATCTATATCATCTTTTACTGCCTGCAGACAGTTGTGGTAAGGTTACTGCTCTCCAACCTAAAGAAGAAGAAGAAAAAATGTAAACTTTGTTTGTTTTTGATTTCGCGCAAAGCTACTCGAGGGCTATCTGCGCTAGTCGTCCCTAATTTAGCAGTGTAAGACTAGAGGGAAGACAGCTAGTTATCACCACCCACCGCCAACTCTTGGGCTACTCTTTTACCAACGAATAGTGGGATTGACCGTCACATAATAACGTCCCCACGGCTGAAAGGACGAGCATGTTTGCCGTGATAAAGAATCGAACCCACGACCCTCGGATTACGAGTCAATCGCCTTAACCCATCTGGCCATGCTGAGCCAAAAATGTAAAGGAAAACTAAAGAAAACAGTAATAATAATGTACTACCATCTGGGTGTAAGAAAGATAAATAAACTTATCTCCTAAAGTTGGAATTCCATCCTCCATTATGGTGGCAAGGCACTAACTGGTAACTCAATAAACGAATCATGCTAGCATAAAGGATTCCAACCAGTTACCTAAACTATCTGGTATAACTCCCAACACCACCCATTAAGTCTAACGTAACTACCAATTTTCAGACTCTAAATAAGCCATTATATGCGGAATAGTGTTCATCCGCATAAAGTAGTGCCAAGTTGTTTAAATGACCTTATTAAAAACTAAAACAACTTTTAATAACATTTTTAATTGTTACTTTTTTATATTTGTTTAATTCATTCTTATATTTTAAACACAGAATATTTAACGGATTTAATTTAGAGAAGATCGCTCCATTTGCTTCAAATATTTCACCTGCAAGCGAAGCAGTTCTGGTTGATGGCGTTTCTATTCTTATGGCAACCTCAGTCTTTCTAGGTTGGTCTTGAAAAGGATTGGAGTTGTGTTACTCTTGTTACCAATGTTCTGGTTGTCCTGTAGAGACCGATCACACCTCAAGGAACATCAGTCATCCATGTTTCCGTTGGATTGAGACTGGTTTTTTGGCTACATCCGATCCATCATTCTGGGCACACCATACGTTGATTGGTCTTTCCGAGAGATTAATGCTGGAGATTTCTGCAACATTGGTGAAAGTAACACATTCAGGAAGGAACACTTTAAGACTCAACACTTCTCACACACAACCCTTTCTCTTCAGTGATAAGCTCTTCCTCTCAGGTATGAGTACTTCTACTTAATAAAAATCCCATTCTTTCGGTAAGAAGCACTCCTTTAAATTCATATAACATGAGAGTTCAAACAAGATAACTACGTAAATGTAAAAGAGAACTCCAGAAAAAATCATACATTCTAACAATTCTGTGTTATTCTCAGGCTTAACTAATTTTTACAAAAATTATTAAGTAACTCCATTTTATAATGGAAATATCACCAAAATATTGAATTTATCTAAACTGATTGACTTTTAAGCTAAGAAATAACAATACAAAATGAGATTAATCTTTATAAACCCAGAGACATATCACATAATGTGAACACTTGCCTTAGACAGTGGAGTACTGTTTTTCATTCGACCCATAATTTAGCCAGTAGATTCTCTTTCCTCAAGATGTCAACCAACTCGCTTAATATGTTGTGTAGATTGTGTAAATCTAACATTTCTTACTTAATTGAAAAAGGTGAAGTTTAGTCATGGTGATTAGTTTTGTTTACGTGATGGTCAATACTTTCAGTAGATGATAGGCTGTACTTGAGAACATTACATTCCATGAGCAGAACAAGTATTTCCAGATAATAAAAATGAACAAAGGCAGCTAGAATGAAGTGAAATTAACGATTTTATGGTTTGTTCGTTTGTTGTTAGGCATAAAGTTACACAATGGGCTATCTGTGCTCTGCACACCAGAAGTATCGAAATCAGTTTCTAGTGTTGTAAATCCGCAGACATACTGCTGTGCCAGTAGGGGAGGATTTTGTGAACTATTTTTATGCAAAGCTCTACAGATTAAGAACAAACGATTTGTAAAAAAAAATCACATCAAATAACGAGGTAGAAAACCCAAGATATGATTGCTTACACACTGCTCTGTTTAAAACAAGTAAAGACTACTAATGCGTTGAGAAACTAATTTTTATTTTGTACTTTCTGCGATAACGTATTTTACTGATGATAGATGTGATAATGTGACCAATTAGATTTCATTTAGTAGTCCTTTGGGTCCAGCATGACCAGGTAGGTTAAGGCGTTCGACTCGTAATCTGCCGTGGAGGCGTTATAAGTTACGGTCAATCCCACTATTTGTTGGTAGAGTAGCCCAAGAGTTGGCGGTGAGTGGTGAAGACTAGCTACCTTCTCTCTAGTCTTACACTGCTAAATTAGGGACGGCTAGCGTAGATAGCCCTCCTGTAGCTTTGCGCAAAATTCAAAAATCAAACAATCAAACGAACAGAAGTGAATGAATTCCTAGCTGTTTTAAAGTACAATACAAAATAGTGTTCGATAATCAGTGTTTTTATATCGCTGTTAGTAGTAAGGAAACGTTATAAAGGTCAGTACTGCATTCTCCATAAATTAGAACGTTATATAAAAGCCGGTAGCAACAGTAACACGCAATATGACGTTTTGATGGTGCAATCATTGTTACAAATAAAGTTCAAGGCTCGCGTAAAAAAATAACACCTCCAAATTAGAAACCTGGAAGAGTTGCATGTATGCGCATGCGCATGTTTCATATTGTAAATGTATTCCTATGTGGTATATCTGATCGCTAAATTAAAACAGTAACACAAATTCAAATGTAGCGTTAATAATATGCTAGATAGATATGAACGGTAAAAAACGAAGTAAGATTTTAAGATACGTGAATTCTCTGTCTATCAAAACTCTCGCCTTTTATAAAATACAACTGAATTAACTGAATTAAGCTGTTACAAGTATAGTTCATCTTCTGTCTTGGTTAATCCTCAGCCTTAGTTATAGATAGGTAACTATTACTTCCGTCCAATCGGTGAATCATAGCTTGTACAAAGTTACTAATGGATTTCCTTCCGTTCAATAAGTGTCTACTGATAGAAATACACATTTAGTATATATATATATATTCTTAAATTAATAAATCTCTAAGTGAATTATCTTTGTAATAAAATATTACAAATGCTACCAAGTACTGTCAAAAATCAATCACTATCATCATCAATCACCTGATAATAATAATTGTTTGTTTGTTTTAGAATTTCGCGCAAAGCTACTCGAGGGCTATCTGCGCTAGCAGTCCCTAATTTAGCAGTGTAAGACTAGAGGGAAGGCAGCTAGTCATCACCCCCCCACCGCCAACTCTTGGGCTACTTTTTTACCAACGAATAGTGGGATTGAAAGTCACATTATAACGCCCCCACGGATGAAAGGGCGAGTATGTTTGATGCGACCGGGATTCGAACCCACGACCCTGGGATCAGGAGTCGAGTGCCTTAATCACCTGGCCATGCCGGGCCCAAAACGTTTGTAATTCACTCGTACATTCTACAGATGACTATATGATTATTATTATTATTAGTTGATCGCTGTTAGTATTAGTATTATTTTGTTTTGCAGCCGTGACGTTCACCGTACAATACAACTACCATTGGCTTTTGTGTAAATGTATAACAATATCCGTGGAACTGGGTTGGTAGGAGGCGTTTCGATTTATAAGGACACGAAAATGTATCGTTTTACAAATTGTAGCGTACAATCTATTAAATAATAATTGTGTTTATATAACAAAATTACTACATCGTCTTATAGAAACTATTTATGAACGGACTGACGATTAGAGAATCAGAATTAAATATTTAACCTCATATTACTAAATAGATTCTTCGAGCATTGAAAGCTCTAAGCAGCTGCGTTTCAAATGCATAGGTGTTCATCGATTGTTTATTTGTAGCAAAGCACAAAGTTACACAGTGGGGTATCTGTGCTGTGCCAAGACGAGTATAGAAAAACAGGGGACTTATAAGCCTTCACATTTACCAATGTGTCACTGGTGTCCAGTAATAACACAAAAGGATTTTTTTTTTTTGAGTTACGTAAAATATATAAGCATATAACTTTTTTTTTTCAGAAGGAAATAGTGCTATTTATAATACGTTTTGTTTATTACTGGTGTCATTTTTTTTTTCGTTTTCTGGATATGAACAGATATTAAGGAACTAAAAAGAGTGAGAGAAAATTGATGTGCCAGTCTAGCTTTGTCCCTTAAATACATCATCGTATGTACACGTTTCTCTGACGTCATGGAAAAGCAGACTACCCCAGTAATCCGTCTTCACGGTATCTCAAATATGACCACCAGACAGAGTAGAAAAACCTCTTTGGAATCCTCCAATATCGACTTACTGGAGCCTCCTCATTACACCGTTCAGACTCCACCCCTTGGGGGTCGTCAGTCTATCCGCAGCCCACCTTCAAGCGGAAGATCCGAATCTCCCTTACCGCCGTCGAAAGCTGACCACGACGCTATCAGATCCGCCTCTCGTTATCTGTCTCAAGCTGAACCCAGCATTCTAAACCAGCAAACAAGTTCGCGACATTCGCATTTTCGTAAAAATACAACTTCACATTCAGAAGCTGAGAAAAGGCACAATGAGTGTCATGAAAAACGCCCTCCGTCCATCGGCTGGAAAACTCTACCAAAGTTCAGGCATCAAGATGACGTTAAATATTGGTAACGAAATATATTTCTTAGGTTTTTTGTTTAAGTAATATAACCTAATGATGAACTGAAAAATGAATAAAAAGCACCACAGACACTGATGCTCCTAGTAGTCAAGATTTCATTTTCTTTCAAAGCAATGTTTGTTATACTTTCACAGATGTATTAATCACACCATGTTCTTTTAAAATAAAGATCAAAATATGTTTCAGTAATGTAACGTAGGAAACCAAGTGTGGCTTGATTGTTCGTTGTTAATCATAAAGATACACGCGGACTGTGCTCATTGTGGGCATCGAAGTGAGCTATTAATACCATCGAAGTGATGACTTAATATTAGACTTTTTTATAAATTTTTGTAATATTTTGATACGTTGCTGTACAAAATGTCTACGGAAGTATATTTTCATTCGCCTTTTGTTTACAGTCGTTGAAATGAAGTGCGAGTGTATTTGTATTTAGATAATAAAGTACTCGTATATTTTCAGAATAGACAAAAACTACGTGTTATTATAACTGATATATTGAAATACTCGCTAAAGCCACTTTCCAGATATAACAGTTACTACGACAGAGCCTTTTGACAGCAATAATTTTGTTGAAACTTAAATTACTTTATTGTCTCAAAATGATTCCTTTTCGAGTTATATATGAAATCTTGAAATCCAGTGACTTGCCCTGTTGGAAAAGCGGTAAGTCTTCGAATTTACAATGCTAAAATTAGGGGTTCGATTTCTCCTCGGTGGACACAGCAGATAGCTCGATGTGGCTTTGTTATGAAAACACTCACAATGGCATGTTACATTCTGCCAAAGATCCCTGATGTCTCAGGCTGAGATCTAATAATGATAAAATTCGAAATTCAACCCCTTTACACTTAATAACGAAACAAAAATGTTATCCTTAACAGAAACCAAAATAAGAAATATTTGGGTATCACTCATTGATGATTATTGTATTAAAATTTGAAAATACCGAAACTTCAAAGATGTTATTGATAAAGTTAGGCCTAATTTGTACAAAAGTGGTTCCAGGAGTGGGAATGATTATCAAAAGTAATAAAACATTGTCGTTTTATTAAACATTATTAGTTAACAAAGAAGAAGCTTAGCCAAAAAAAAGATGTAAAAGTTTTCGAAACTAGAGAATCGACAGATTATTACATGTCACGACACTTATGTAAAACGATCAGAGAAATACTCTAGTAACTATTTTCTGTGAACTAAGGAGATTCTCTGTATCTTTATAGTGTAATAACGTGAATTTTTGTTGTTCTAAAACTCATTATTGTTACTATTATTATTATTTCTGACACTCCTCTTTCTTTCAGAGAGACGAAGTCGCTGAAAGGAGAAAGCGTGACAGAGAGCATTTGAGAGTTTGGTTTTTTTACACCTAGTTTTACTTAAAAGAAACTGCTACTAAATGTTATAGAAGTTGGCAAAAGTTTAAAAGCGTCATTAAAGTAGCATCGTTATCAATATGGTAAAAAGAAGCAAGGCATCCTCGTTACCAAGGGCACAAAATATTCATCTCTAATAGTCACCAGTTGATTATATGATAATATTTATTTCAGTTTTTTTACCAAACTGCAACACAAATTTAGCACCTAAACTTTGTAAAGAAATAATTATAAAGTTACACTTAGGCACACGTGTGTATCATTTAATTTCACATAAGTTTCATATGCTCGTATGTATTACAACGAGAAAGTAAGATATTCTTAAAAAGGAAAAAAAAATCACCACGATATTAAGGACTGGATATAAAGACCCACTTCGTAACCGTTTATGGGAAAGCCTATAAACACCTAATTAGTCTGCAACTGAAGAAGTGTTTTTATTTGGTTTTATTTCTCTATCAGATAACGTTATCATTCGATTAATTTAAATTTAATACATAACGTTAAATTCTTCTCGGTCCATTACGGTTGTTAAAAAAGTTAGAAATTACGGAATAACAGTTAGCATTTGGTTTTATATCTGCAACTTCTTTAGAAGTTTACATTTTCATTTAAAATGGTTTTAAGAACTATAAATTGCATATTTTGAAATTTTCATCTTATCAGAGAGTGAACTTTACCAAAAATCTTATATAACTTGATTGACTGTAGGTCACCACTTATTTTTTGTAGGTTATTAAAGCGTCAAAAACGGAGGGCTGAAGTTTAAAGACAATTCGCATGTGTCATTAGACGAAAGCTTAATCCATAGAATTTTATTTTTATTTAACTTTTTGTGTTTGTGTTTTGTTCTTTAAACCAAACTCTGACAGGAAATTCAGAGCTAAAGGTAATTAGATGTACCTACAATTTACTCTGGATCGTTCATCATCCAGTTTACGGATCAATAGTACTAAGATCCAAAGATTCTTAAAAGTTGTCGCATGTCAGTGTAATTTTGAACTGCTTCCATTGTGGTTTCTGGTTCTTATGATTTTATTCATTTTGTACTGTTGCGATTCGTGTGTCTGTTGATGACAGAGAACAAATTATTAAAACGTAAACGAACTTCACTCGAAATGCAACAAAAACTCGAGATTATCGAAAAAAAGTGGGGAAGGCTCAACAGTGAAGTCTATTACAACAAGAAAAAAGATTCAAACAAAAAACAGTACAAGGAAAACGCAGAACCATTCTATGATCTAGCTGCTAAGCCTCGGCTGATAATGTTCTGAGATTGAGATTGACGCTTTTGAAGCCAGGCGATACGATATGATCCATCAAAACGCAACGATGTTCGGTAACTTACGATTTTGAAATCTAGAATGTTAGTAAAATTCTTAGGTTTTTGAGTTTTTAATGTGTGTTCAAAGAAACAAAATAAAATTTACTTTTTTATGAAACCACGTACTATTCACCAACGTTCATTAGTAATTATTTTTGAAATTAATAAATCACATTTAAGGCACTGTTTTAAGGTAGCCTCAGTCCAAAAGAGTTTGAGAACCACTGGTATATATAATCGAGACGATGAGTTTTGGTTATACATGATATAAAAGTTTCTACATTCTATTTGGAACAAGTGTTTTAGAGTTTTTTAAATATTTTGTTTTCGAACTTTTTATTATTTCAATAACCTGCGTCAAGAATATTTATTTTAAACTGTTGTATGACACGTTATAGAAGGGCTGTAATTTTATTATAGTTCATTATGTATAATGCGCAAAATCTATGTTAAAAGTATACCAAAAGAAATAAAAACTACATATTTTGTTTGTATTTATTGGCGTGAAATTAATTATTTTCTTCTATTAATCATCATATATTTAATGCGAATCAAAAAGTTAACATATAAGAAGACATCAACTAGGGATTCGGGGCATTGTCAAGTAGAATGGGGTTACGGATTCCGTTTGCCAGTACATAGGCAAAGTTTGTATATAGAACACATATACATTTGTTCATGGTTCAAGTTATATGTTTCCCAACCTCTGAAACCTCCAGATTGCATATCTGTAGTTGCTTTTTTCCAGCATTCCTGTATTTACCCCTCCCCCTTCATGAAGTGTCATTAAATCATCATTGAAGGGTAAAATGAGCAACAGGTAATTCTGACATTAATGACATAATACCATGTTGAAAAGGTCGTACACGTAGAGCTACGTGGGGCTGGTATTGGTATTAAAACTTTAATTAAAATAAAGTTTGTTTGTTTTTGAATTTCGCGCAAAGCTACTCGAGGGCTATCTGCATTAGCCGTCCCCAATTAAGCAGTGTAAGACTAGAGGGAAGGCAGCTAGTCATCATTACCCACCGCCAACTTTTGGGCTACTCTTTTACCAACGAATAGTAGAATTGACCGTCACATTATAACACCCCCACGGCTGAAAGGGCGATCATATTTTGGTGCGACGGAGATTCGAACGCCTTAACCCACCTGGCCATGCCGGGCCCTGTGATATGATATACATAACAGCTCGAAGGTTTTGAGCATTTTTGACATTCGAACCTTCTCCCAGTGGCACAGCGCTATGTTTGCATACTTACAACTCTAAAAACTGGGTTTCGATACCGATTGTTGACGGATCACATATAGTCCTTTGTGCTTAATTACAAACAAGAACGACGACGATGTTCGAATATACTTGACATTATAAAATAAAAGCATACGTTTATGTTTTCTTTTAATACCTAATACCACACCAAAATTGTTTGCATCAGAAATAATTACAAGAATAGTATGTCAAGTATTAAATAATTAAGTTAGGTGTTCGTTGTAATCATTCTTCAGGTTTATTGGACTTACTCTCAAGGCTGAATTAATAATAATCGAAGTTCGAATCTCTTAAATTATGTTGAACTCCTTTATGTACTTGCACTATTTATTTTAAACACAGGCTCAAACTGAAACTTTTAGCATTATATAAACACCTGATATTTTAGTGTACACATAACAAGTACATTGTCAATTTTTATTCATTTGGAATATGCCCTTATACAAATCGATTTAGGTAGTTTCCAAGCACCTAAAATTTAATCCTCTGCATATACATCATTCCAGTATAAAAGGCCTTGCATCCCCTCTCTCCATGTTCGCATACACTGGGAACAACTTAATAACACGATAAACAAAGTGCAAATAGAAAGGAACAACAGCCTACCCCAAAACTTACACAATGTAATACCAACGGTTGTGGACTTTTTTTAATGAAAATAGGCAAACGTATATGAAACATTTCAAGCAAACGAGACAGACTACGAGACACACTCGCTGCGAACGTTCGCTCAGCTTAGCAACAAAAACCGAGTATCGATTAGTTAGTTTTACATACAAACTAAAGTGATACTACATTTACTGAAACATCGTTTTACCTACTTTCTTTTTTTTGTGTAAATACTCTTTAAATACTCTCGTTATTTAAATAATTTTCAGTTTTTGTTGCATAATCCCATGGTTCGACTTGGCCAGGTGGTTAGGGCGCTCGAATCGTAATCTGAGGGTCACGGGTTCGAATCCACGTTCACACTAAACATGCTCCCTCTATCAGCAGTGGGGGCGTTATAATGTTACCATCAATCCTGCTATTCGTTGGTAAAAAAGTGACCCAAGAGTTGGCGGTGGGTGGTGATGACTAGCTGCTTTTTCTCTAGCCTTACACCGTTAAATTAGGGACGGCTGGCACAGGCAGCCATCATGCAACTTTGCGCGAAATTAAAAAACAAAGAAACAAAACCACGTGTAGCGTTGCATGAAAATTCAAAGTAAACAAACAGACAACAGCATAATCATTTGGATTAAATAGATCAATAAGAAAAGTTTCTACTAAACGGAAAAAACTGATGGATGACATGATTTTTTAATATTATGATTATATTCAATAATAATAAATATTAATGAGGACCACAGTCTTTCAAATACAGTTATTGATATTATCCGGATCGGTCCTTTAATACCTAAACGGCCATATTTATTGCACAGATAGCCCATTGTGCAGCTTTGTGATTAACTTTAAACAAACTTTTTTAGTGGCGGCATAGTGGCTCATAGAATGGTTCAGAGGTTTTTTTTTTTACTTATAAACATTTTAGCTCATATCTCCGTCATATCTTGACCGATTTGAGATCTAATTACAGTTTTGGACTGAAGAGGTAAAACTCTTTCGATTCGTGTGTTTGACCACGTCCAAGGTCTTATAGATTAATTTACTCTAATCCTGCCTAAAATAATTTCAATTTGAGGGTAAGCTGGTAAAGATCCTGATGAGTAATAAAATCAATACAAGAGTACGAGCGCCCCATGCTTGACTCAGCGAATAAAATATAAACAATAACAAAAAACAACGTTTTATAAATTAATTTAATTAAATCCTTTCTAACATAATTTAAAGTGTCGCGGCTATTGAGGATTTCCTTTTGTTTATCGCTACATGGAGGGAGTTCTGCTATTTCAGTTTATTATTTTATTCAGTGGTGTAGAAAGAAGTTGCAAAGTGGTACTGCTTGACTAGACACGTAGATAATATAACAGTTGCTATACAAGTGAAATATGATAAAGGGGAGGGAGAGCCACAGCACCTCTGGTTCCATCTTTAATTTATTCGAACTTTCAAATAATTTTTGAATACTGAGGTTTTATGAACAAAAACTGATGTAGAAAGGAAAGTACTCGACTAGTATGATGAAGAAAACCATGTTAATGTTTGTTATAATTCCAATAATATTTGCCTTCCTAAATTAAAAATAAAATACAAGGTAAAACAACTAGAAATGTGTTTATTATTTTCGAGTTCCTTTATAAGTCTTAAATAAACGATGGGCGTATTCTTTTCTACAAACAGTAAATTTGTTTTTTTATCACTGTTAACGGTTTAACGTGGTAACCATGATTAAACAGTAACATTCAGGTTTAATTTGTTAAAAGTAGTAAATTATCTCTCTTGAAAAAGAGACGGGAAGTAATACAAGCGATTGTTTTATTGTCTTGAAGTGTTTACTTCACAGTAATATCCGGATATTTTTCTCCATCAGGTACATATTCTTCATAAAACGTCATATGTACTTCAACATAAGTGGGTCATTTTCTGTGAAACTGGGTCACATTTTATATGCTTAAAATGTTGAAAACCAGTGACAATTGATTTATCTTTATTAATCCTCGACTTTAAAATCTTATTGGTAGTTCTAGAACCCACAAGAAACACACGTAATAGTAAGAAAAAAAATGTTAATTTCGAATTGTTCTTAAGCTATACAATGAATTATTTGTGATGCATCCACCACGGGTATCTAAATTCAATTTTTAACGTTATAAGTCCTAAGACTTTCCACTTAGCCACTGACGAATTTCAGCAGTATATAATATATCATGTAACGTTCATAAATTACGATATTTGACTAGTTAGTAGCATATAAGGTACAAAGTAAACGTAAGTAAGTTTGTTTTTATTATCTGTCTTGTTAATTATTAAACAGTTGAACTTCTTTCTGGCATTAAACGAACTTAACTAAAAGTGTTCAATACGTTATTGCCCCTTTAGAATAATTATTAGTGAAGGATATAGAATAAAATCTAGGGTATGAGAAATTCGGGTGAGACGGCCATCTTAAATTTTGAAGGCGGTACAGTTACGACAGAAAGTGTTCGTACAACTGCGTCGTGAGTAGTTTTTTTCCTCATAACTTAAAAAGTATCACAATTAGGATTATAAATATTATACTAACACACATCTACATAATTATTTATATAAATTGAACGACAAATAAACTGTTTATAAACAAATTAACACAGGAGGGGCAGAAAGTGTTCGTGCGTCTACTTTAATGGTCAGTTGTGTAGCCTTTCAGGTGAATTACTTGGCGCAATCTCTCCTCATAGCCCTCCATGATCGTTTGACAGTACTCGACTGGTATTTTCTTCCATTCTTCTTTACAGAAGGCCTGCAACTCTTGCAAGTTTTTCGGATGACGCTGATGAACCCTGGTCTTCAACTCATGCCAAACGTTTTCAATTGGGTTGAGATCAGGTCACTGCGATGGCCATTCCAGAACGCTTATATGGTTCCTCTGCAACCAGGATTGCACATATTTCGATGTGTGCTGGAAGATCCAACGACGCCCAAGCCGCAAGTTCCGAGCATCATTCTTCATATAAGTGCCTAATATATCAACGTACTCTTTTTTTCCATGATTCCGTTGACGCGGTGAAGGCTGCTTACACCAGAAGAGCTGAAGGAACCCCATAGCATGATCGAGCCATCTCCGTGTTTAACTGTAGGGACGGTGTTCTTTGGAATATTTCGTTTCCCCTTCTTACGGAAAATATTGCGAACGTCATTGTGGCCGAAAAGCTCGATTTTAGTCTCGTCTGACCAAAAAATACTTTTCCAATAGGTAAAGACTTTATCTACATGATTTCTTGTATACCTTAATCGTGCTTCTAAATGAACAGGCTTTAAATATGGAGTTTTGCGGGGACGGCGTGCTTTGAACCCTGAGAGCGTAACATGTTTGTAACTGTAGAGGAGCTTACTTCAACCTCAGTTTCCCTTACCAGTTTCTGTATGTCATTACGTGTTAAACGAGGGTTCTTACTAACTTCTCTGAGAACCTTCCTCTTGGTTCTCTCTGGAATTTTGGTGGAGCGTCCGGAACGAGGGAGGTTAGCAGTTGATCCTGTAAGCATTAACTTGGCAATTATGTTTTGAACAGTAGATTTCGGCACATTACGTTGTGTAGCAATACCGGAAAGAGACACACGAGACTTGTTTTTACAATAATTCTGTTTTTTAAATCACTGGACAGTTGTTTCCTGTTCGCCATGACGAACAAGCAGATAATGACAGAGACGGCGCTAAATTGTCGGAAGTAAATTTTTTGCTGGCTAAATTCCAATAATTATGAACCCAGTGTCTAGTTCTGGAATGGTATAATGTAGTTTATTCACCGAACTAAACAAACTTTTTACGGGAATAACAGTTTTTTTCACACGTTCTGAACTGTACGAACACTTTCTGCTCCTCATATTTTTGATTATTTGTTTATAAACAGTTTATTTGTCGTTTAATTTACATACAAATTTATGTAGATGTGTATTAGTATAATATTTCTTATATAATTTACGTCTATTAGCCTAATCGTGATACTTTTTAAAGTATGAGCAAAAAACTACTCGGGACGCAGGGGTATGAACACTTTCTGTCGTAACTGTATTTACCAATTAAAAAGTAAAGCTATAAACAAGCAATAGATGTTAAAACGAACCTTTTGTATTATAGATTTCATTTTTAGCTGAACTAAAGATCAGGGAAACACCATTTTTAGATATAAAAAAATTCACTTATGGTTGTAGCCCTATACATATCAGGTTGGAAAAACCAGACCCCAAGATATGAGTTAAATGGAAACCATTCATCCAAGCAAATTAAATTTCAAATAGTTCCATATAAATCACTTAAATCATTATTTAAATGCTTTAGAAAGAGATCATGAGAATCATGATGTCAAATAACATGAATAAAAATTGTATTAATGTAGTGTAAAACTATTGTGGACTACCCTCTGCCAATTAACTAAAAATAATTGCACCTTATAAAAACATCAGTGAGCTTAAACCATATTTCTTTTGCGTCATATTCGGCTGTATGTACTTTCTCATTATTTGAAATTAACAAAGTGAAATCCTATGAATTAACTACTTGGTAATAATAAAAATTCAAAATGCTTACTTCAGAGCAATGTTTCTTAACCATTTTGGGGTCACGGATCCCTTTGAGAATCTAATTCGAATGCTATGGACCCTCTTCCCAGAAAAATACACATATACACATACGAACACGCGTACACACAAAATAATGGAGAAAAAATCAAATTGTTATCTCTGATTCACGAAGCCCTAGCTGTACATGGACCACCAGTTAAGAACCACCACCTTGGACTAAAGTTCTTGAAAAACAAAAACCAAGACACGATTACTTCGTTCACATTCGCTCTTCTTCGTCTGCGCGTTTAACAACGTATGGCAGCATGTGATAATTATGATATACAGCAGAAAACATATTTCAAAAGAATTGTTTATTTGTTTGTTTTTAAATTCCGCGCAAAGCTACAAGAGGGCTATCTGCACTACCTGTCCATAATTTAGCAGTGCAAGACTAGAGGGAAGGCAATTAGTTATTACCAGGCAATGCGAACTCTTGAGCTACTCTTTCACCAACGAATAGTGGGATTGATCGAAACATTATAACACCCCCACGGCTAAAGGGCGAGCATTTGTGGTGTGATGAAGATTCGATCACGAGTCGAAAACCCGAACCACCTGATCATGCAAGGTCACTATTTTAGAAGGATATTGCGCTATGTCACACTCCCCTATACGAGAAAAGATTTGTTTTGCTATCAAGCGAAAATCCACACGAAGATAACTGTGCAAACAGCAGGTATTCAAACCCGATTTTTAGAGTATTAGCTCTGAGAATTACTTCTGAGTCAACAACGACGGGGTAAAGATCTAATTTGATTTCTAGACTTCTCCCAAACAGTAACTCAATAGTTTGAAGTACGTTAACAACAAAAACTGTGGTAGTTTTTTTTTTTTTTTGTCTGTGAGCAGTTGGGTCGTACAACTCTCAGAAAAACTTCAAAAATCACAACAGACTCTCGTTATGCCGGGTTTGAGTAAGTCGTTTAACGAAGGGGACCGTCTTACCTTACTTTCTTCTAATATTATCAAGAATGTGGAGCTTATCCCTAGAATTATTGGTGGGGATATTGAGTTGGCCCACCGCCAACTCTTGGGCTACTCTTTTACCAACGAATAGTGAGATTGACCGCAATATTATAACGCCCCCACAGCTGAAAGGGCGAGCATATTTGGTGCGATGGGGCTAAGAAGAAAATCATATTCATGATGTGAATGAGAAAGTACGTTTCGGGCTCTTATATGAATAAATGACTTTATAATAATATCTTCTGTTAAGGTCAATTATTTCATTTGAGTACTAACCTTACATTTATTTGTATTTGTATGAATTTTCTTTCTCGTTCATGTTTCAAACACAAGTGACAATTTTATTGCAAATATCAAACCCTTAGTTATACGTTTTCTGAGAATTCACGAGAAAAGAACAAACAAAATAACAGAGTTATGAAGCCACGTTATGTAATTTGTTTATGAATGCACAATAGTCACAAATAGTACATTTATAATTCTGTATGCTTTATTTAATTTTGCAAAACAAAAGTGACCCAGTTTTATAAAGTAAACTAGTTTTACTCTTTTACTACAATGTTTTCTGATTGTATTTTGCGCCATTGCATTTGTTTATTTTGTTTTTATATATTTTTCATACATACTATTAGAAGAATAAAAAATGGGGATTTACAAACCTGAAAATAGTGAAGATAAAAATGTAAGGAAACAAGGCTGAAGATACTATAGACATAAGGTACTCAAGCTATAAACTAATAATTTAACTCCATGCTATTATCTAAAATTGCATTTGCTGGTTTTTTTTTTTTTTTAGTTCTCAACTATGAACAATAGAATAGTTGATATACTGGCTAACTTTATACAATGTAATTATAATAAACGTCGCTAGCTGATGATGATTTACTGTAGCTATTGACTAAATGATCACATTACTTCAAGATGTAAAGTGTTAAGCTTCAGCTGGAAAATGTCGTGGAGATTTGTTTGAGAATATAGTGAGTATTATAGTTTCTGTGCAACTAAATTATCTGTGTAATGCATAGCAGTTGGTAAATAAATGCCCAGACTAAGACACAACATCCACTAAGCGCGTATAAAATTTTACCAGTAGAAAAGCAGCCTTTCTAATAAAACATATACATATTAAGAAATCTTACAATATTCGTCTTTTTAAGTAACTATTCCCTAAATGTGTGTAATAAAATGTAATATTATGTTGTGTTTTTTCACTCCTTCACTTCATGCATAATATAGGGGTTAGCTCGCTAAAGACGCTGATTATATTTGTGTACAAAGCATTAGATGTTACAGACAACTATCGTTCATCTATTATTTATTGACTAGTAATTCCTGTAAAACGAAGCTAACTTCAAGAGGTGATGATAACATTGTTTACACTAGAATTATGTTTTTAGTTTATGTAAAAAAAATAGTAGAAACAAATTGACTTTTCAATCCTTCGCAGAACTTTGTTTAATATTTTACGAAAGGTTTGGGTGCAATATACATTTTGGTTTTACACTGACAAATAATAATAAGAAAAAATTACAAATGGGCCGTTTTGTGAGGAGTTTCCTTTCCTTGTAACTCTAACATGCATATTTTTGTGATTTTTTTATATGCACAACCTTAGCAGTCAATAGTGAAAATATAAAGTATTGCTTAAACTGAATCTTTAGTGTTTAAAGTGCTTCTTACCCAAACGTTCTATTGGAGGTCTGGGCAGTTCCTTGAGGTCCGTATTACGAAAACGATAAGTTCCACGCACTAGTCAACTTTGTAAAGATAAAAATATGTATAACGTATTTTAATTGAATCATAAATCTCGGTTAATTTAAAGTGTTACGAAAGGACGCTTAACTTGATTTTTTAAAAAAAGTTTCTGGTTATTTTATATCAATAAATTTTGCAAAAAACAGTTTTTGTATACAATGAGTGTGTGTGTTTTCTTATAGCAAAGCCACATAGGGCTATCTGCTGTGCTCACCGAGGAGAATCAAACCCCTGCTTTTACCGTTATAAATCCAGAGACATACCGCTGTACTAGCGGGGGCTATTTTTAATGAAATCAAAATTATTTTCCAGTTTGTTTCTATAAGAACATAAATATGATTCATTTACCATTTCATACGGAGGAGAATGTTTATGTTTGTGTTTGTTTGTTTTTTTGCTGTTCGTACAAACTTAAGAAATTTTCATTTTCAATTCTTTGTATTTTAAAAATACGCTGTACATTCCGTAATGTTTGCTGTAAATAATGAAATAAAGAGATCGAAATAGCTTATACAGAATAAACCAATAAGAACTCTAGTTAATGACCTGATCATAGCGTGAACAGCTGGCGGAAACGTTTTCTACCATTTTTGTCGTGGGGTAGTATGGATTTTAGGAGATTTACTGTTTTATTTTAATGTATTGAAAAATAAACACAAGTAGCTTATTTTACTTTAACACAAGCAAAAATCACAGTTACTATTTAAGTATTTTAAAACACATTTATTTAATTGTATAAAATATTCATTGCATTTCGTGTTTGTGTTTCAGGGTATGACCTATCACAGTAGATATTACGGTTGAAAGTAGGGACAACTAGCAACAAAACATCTCCGACTTGGCGTATTTATAAAAATAGACTGTCGACCTAAATATGTGTAAAAGACAAGTATTTAATAGGTACGTGAGATGTAGAAAGAGTTGAGTGTGAATATTCTGCTGATGTTAGTATCTTGGCGAGCCAGACGGAATTTGCAATAACGGTTATTAGGCGTTTTATGCTAAATTTATTATTGTTTTGTGCCATGGTCACTGAATCTTAGCTTTTAATCTTAGAAAACACGGTTAATACACAAAGTTATCATAAGAAATGATATCTACAAAGAAGCTATCATGGGGTTGGGAGTCATAAATGTTCCTTCTCTGAATATTCAGTTGTGAGTGCTATGGATCGTTTTGTGAAATCTATAAAAATATAGATTTCACAGCCCTTCTTCCGTCACGCCTTAAAAAGGGTTAAAGACATGAATGTAAAGGCTAATGGTGTAAGCATGGAAAAGTGTCCATCACCACGTGATTTACTTTTAAAAATTAATATGTCTAGTTTATATTCGCTGCTACATGATATGAAAAATGAGTTGATATGGGCAGGGGCGTAGACTTTTTACACCCGATGGGGGGATGATTTTTTCAACCACTTAATGTGGACTGTTCATTCTCAAATTGGTAATCTCTGATTACGTGAACCTGAGAGCTGCAAACATGCAGTCACAGAATAATCTTGTTGCCACGATATTTGCATGTATACTTAAGCCTACTGACTGATACTTACGAACTATCGCTTTGATCGAAAAGCTTAGAAGCACGCCTATATTAAAGATGTACATTTCGGCTAGTGAAAAAGCCTACATCTATGCCTAATTATGTAATTAGATTGGTAAGAACACGAGAATCACAAGAAAAAACACACAATTTGTAGGCCTGTGATGCAATAAAACAATTCAACAGACCAAACTGTAGGGGGAGATGATTGTATGAACCATACCCCCACCTAAAATGAAGAGGGGATGTATACCCTTCATCCCCCCAGGATCTACGCCCCTGGATACGGGGACCAACGTTAATAAATATAACCGACCCTATATTTGCTCTTGATCATTTGAGACCAGCTCATTCGTCGACTACCGTGGAAACCCTATCGCACTCTCGAGAAAACCTCGTAAGCGGTATCGCAGGCTCTTCTACGTCCGAATCCTATGGTATAGGCAGTAGTGACTGTGTGAATAGTTTAGGCCTAACGTTAGGGTTAGATAACGAGCAGAATAAGGGACTGGAAGGAGCCGAGATACCTCGTTTAGCAAATTATTCTGGTTATCACGTACAGGGATTGTAAAATATCTTAATCCAGTTATCCGTTTCGGCCGATTATTTGTCATCAAGAAGAAACAGATGTTTGTTTTATTTAAGTTTAAATCACCCGTGTATATAGGGCTATCAGGGTAGTTTTCTGTTAGACAATTAGTACTACTGTTACTGATGTTACTTTTAAATTGTAGTTCTGTTGACAGTGTTGTGTAGACCTAATCTTTTAATGTTTTTTTTTTTTTCTTCTCGTAAATTCTTCTTTAAACACTGATTCTGAATGTTATGTACTAATTCAGTAATTGGTAACAAAGACAGGTGTGATACAAGATATTTTAAAATTAAAGTAGTACTATAAATATAAATTTGATCGATAAGATTCAATTACACGGGTAATTTATGGTTTTATCTATATACCTGTTTAGGTTAAACTTACTTTTCGTCTTAAGTACTTAAGTATAGCATTAAGTTTTCTTGTACAATAAGTTGTGTAAATATCAATCAATAATGCATTCGTTATTAATTCACACCGTAAGTACAGAAGTCGTGCAATTTTATAACGTAACGTGTGTGGTGTATTTATACATATATAAATTGTTCAACTGCACTTATATTTAGCCTTTTTAAACTGAAAATTTTCTTCTAGTTTAGATACGAAACTATAAAATAGTTTATGTAAATATTCATTGTTGAATTTGAGAATGTAATTTAAACGGTGCTGGGTTATATTGGAATGTTAGGAAACTTTAAAAACTTAGCCCTACATCTAAGCTCTGCGTTTTAGTACCGTTATCGTATTAATAACGTCTCAACTTACTGGGCGACAGTACTGATGAATTGTTGTTAATCTATAGTTGTTTGTTGTGTAGATAAAGGGCGAATGTCTGTAAGTTATTTTGAAATTTAGTACGTTTGAACCAATGTTGACCTAATATTTTAATGTCCACTGTTCTATTTCATGAGTATTTATTTGTGTAAACTTTAATGGATTTTTCTTGTAAAATTTGTAATAGGTTTATCGTATTATAAGCAGGATTTTTGTGTATTAAGACTGAAAGATTATTTTGTCGTTGGTGTGTTATTCAAAAATTTTAAATTTCTAAATATGCAAGTAGAATGTTTGAAATGTTCATAGGCTTACTTTAGAACAGGGGTGTGCAACAGGCGGCCCGCGGGCCACAACCCGGCCCGCCAAGCCATTTAGTGTGGCCCTAGTTGTTGTAATCTAACCATGTGGCCTGATCTGTAATCCAACGCAAATGGAATATTTTTAAAAGCATCGATCCTACGGGATTCCCAGGCTTCGACTCGACAAACTTCTAAAATTATCTTTGCTAGAGAGGAGCAGGCCGAATTCGATTGGTCGGCCTCCTTAGGGCATGAATAGGTGACGTGCACTAGCACTATTGTCTACGACTCAACGTCATGTCCTGAACCTCGCCTTCGCCCGCTGGCGACAATTTTCCCTAACCTCTGCTGTCCGTCATTCATTATTGGTGAAAATTTTATTACCTTTTACAGTTACTACAAGAGATTGAAGGTAAATTGATTATTATTTAGCATATTGTTGTGACTTTACTGAATTTATTAAAATTTTGCTTTCAGATGCATCTGATTCTATGTACAGTGTGACCTCGTTATTCGCGGGGGTTACGCTCTTTACCCTCCCGCGAATAGCGAAAAACCGCGAATATTGGATGTAGTTTTAAAACGTATATGTATGCGATTATATGCTATATGAAATGCTTCCCAAACACTAATGATACTTATACTCATTGATGCAGTAATAATGTAGCAATATTGCATACTGTTATGTATTTCACTAAATTGTACCGTGCGTTACCGGGCTGTGCTTTGCCGTTTGCGTTGTTGGGGAAGCTGAGGCAGTCAGCCAATAGCAGTCCAATCTTGTTTGGTGAAGACGACAATTGATAAAAACGGCTTGATTGAGTAAATACAACAGAAATCTCCTCGAAAAGCCCTTTCAGTCTCTGTGACCTACAAAAACGCAGTTCGCGCATAACCCGCGAATATGCGGGGCCGCGAATGGCGAACCGCGAATAGGCGAGGTCACACTGTATTTTGCTATTCTCAATTAATTTAAGTACCGGAAGGCTATGATCGGGATGCCAATTTAGAAACATGTGTTTCTGTCCATAAGAGGTTCCATGTGTAAATAAATTCTATGTTTTTTCTACTTTGCTATTTTCGTGAGAATAATTTTGTTTTGATTTCAGGGCTAGTAAAATGTCAGCAGTTAAGAAACGAAAAATTGATGATGAGGAAGGTTATTCAACAGTGAATGGTGCACAAAATATCTTGTTGTCCCACATAATCAAGGTGTTGTCTGCCTCGTCTGTCAAACTACAATTGCAGTCATGAAAGAGTACAATATTAAGCGACATTACGCAACTAAGCACTCCTCCCAGTTTGATGAAATTGTTGGTCAGGCACGAAAGGACAAAATTGAACATTTAAAACATCCATTGAAAAGCAACAAGGTGTTTTACCACTTTCAAGAAAAAATTCAGAACTAGTGACAAAACTGAGTTTTAAGCTTTGTGAATGTATGGCAGAAAAGGGAAAGCCTTTCAGTGATGGAGAATTTATTAAAATTGTTTAACAATATTCACAGAATATGCATGTCCAGAGAAAAATATTTGGTGGAGCAAACTAGCCTTTCCCGCTTTACTGTCTCACGCAGGACAAAAGATCTTTCAGAGGACATCAAAGAAACTTTGAAAGAGAGATTGAATTCGTGTGAAGCTTTCAGTCTGGCTTTGGATGAAAGCACTGATATCAACGACACATCCCAACTTGTCATTTTCATCAGAGCTGTTACTGCAGGCTTTGATGTTTTCGAAGAGTTTTAGATATGGCAAGCCTTTCCTCCACAACCACAGGACAGGATATTTGTGAACAAGTGCTTAAGGTTGTAGAAAAGTTTGAACTGAATCCTTATAAATTATGTGGTGTTACAACAGATGGTGCTCCTTCCATGACAGGTAGGACAAATGGATTCACCAAGAAATTTCTAACTGCAATTGGAGCACAAGACGTAGTTGTAAGCCATTGTATTATTCACCAAGAGAGCTTGTGCACCAAAGTTCTGGATTTTGCAGAAGTCATGAAAAATGTCGTCCAATGCGTAAATTATATTCGAACACGAGGATTAAATCATCGACAATTTAAAACTTTTTTAGATGAGCTGGACAGTGAGTATTCAGATGTTTTGTACTTCTCTGCTGTACGTTGGCTTAGTAAAGCTGCTACTTTGAAGAGATTCTGGAATCTGCGAGAGGAGATTAAGTTCTTCATGGAGAGCAAACGTCAGAATGTGGACTTCTTGAGCAATGAGAACTGGCTGAATGACTTAGCATTCCTCACAGACATTACACAGCATCTGTCTGATTTAAACTTAAAACTACAAGGGAAAAGTCAACTTGTGAATAAGTTGTTTGAGCATATTTGTGCTTTTGAGAAGAAATTGGAACTTTTCCAGGTTCAGTTGAGAAGAGCCATATTGACCCATTTTACATGTCTTGCAACCAGGAAACTGGAATTTCCTAATCTGGATTGCACCAAATATGGAACCAGTGTACAAAAGCTGCGTGATGAGTTTGCAAACAGATTTCCAGATTTCAGACAAACTGAAATTAGATTGAAATTGTTCGCTCAACCTTTTGATTTGGCAGTGGAAGACAGTCCTGATGATTGCCAAATGGAACTCATTGAACTGCAGGCTGACATGGACACTAAAAGAAATTCTCTGAAAACAGTTTGCTAGACTTTACAAACTCTGTGTACAGACAAATTTTACAATTTGTTGCAACTCCCAAATTATTATATATTATATAGGCCTATACAATAAAGTGATAAATTGTTCCCCCACGGCTTGAAAGGGGTGAAAAGAAAATCTCTAGTGAGATACAAATAAATTTTGATAATAAATAAAAGACAGGCCAAATGGCTACTTGCGATAATCATGTTTGTGTGTAAAATAATAAAAATATTTGTATCTCCGACGTCTATCAATAGTTTGAGTGCGGTGCTTCTCCATATTGGGAAATGGGGGAATCCATAGTTACGTCATCAGTGCTTGTCAGCAAATCAGCACTCGCGTAGATGGGTATTTCTCGTTTTCTAAGCGGCATAGAAACACCAATGCGATCATTCACGAGTTTGAAAAAAAGAGGCCTCGTTCACCTGATTGTTTTGTTTTTGGCAAGTTTAAGAGGACTAAAACTGTGAATCAAAAATTTAGGAAAGAGTATAGTGCAAAATATCCGGTCATTGCATTAAAAGTCAGTGACAGTCATGCGTTTTGTACAGTTTGTCACATCGATTTTTTCTGTGGCGCATGGCGGGATAAACGATTGTTTCAGGCATACAAAATCGGCATCTCACCAACAAAAGGCTGTGGCGAAGACAAAAACGATGCAGATAACGACATTTATGAGTAAGAATTCAGAACATGAAAAAGAATTTCAAAAGAATTTTTTAAAAATTAATTATTAAATACACAAAACACAGTCATAAATGAGCAATCTATAGCAAAAATAAATAATAATAGTTATAATAATAATATAATAATACACAGCTTAGAGACATTGGTCAGGCCTAGTAACCCTAAATGATAAAGGGCTCTGTCTACAATCATTACGCTTAGTCATTTGACATGGTTGGCATCTCTGATAAACGATGCATATTGTTAAGTGTTACTGTTGGCAAATTAGCTGGATAAATAAAAAATGTCCAGGTGGAGCTTTTTCAGTAGAATATGTTTTAATCTATGTAACAACGTTTTGACTACTTGTCTGTTCATAAGGTAAATTGTCGACCTTTGTATGAAATATTACACGAGCATTTGGTCCCAATCTAGAAAATGTACAGGGTGACACTTGTGTTTTGGCTTAAATTAAGTTTTAGTTTACAAATAATTAACGCTTATTTTATTTTTCATATAAACTTGTTTCTATTACATATTTGAAGTGTTAATAGTGTTAGGTGAGTTGTTGTTTTGTTTTACTGTGTTTGCAAATGTGTAAAGGGGGATTGTTTCTAAAATTAATATTTTATGTTGCGTTGAGTATAGTTTCGCCTGTATAGGTTCGATCATATTGGATTGATACTTGTAGATGTTTCAGGCGCTGAAGTTATCAGAATACATCTTCTCCAGATGATATTTGATTTTGGTTCTCCAGTTCTGAAAAAAAAAAAAATCCAGGTGAGATGTTTTAATTACTTCTTCCCAAGTGCTCTTAACGTTTCTGTTTATATAGACATGGTACAGTAAAACATCTATTTTTCAGTTTTTTTATAAGTTTAAACAACAATGTTAATTTTATCATTACCAACTCCTGAATTGTGATCACTGTGAAACATCCTGGGTCCTTGGATGCGACCCAGAAGATTTTCGTTTTTTGTTCATTTTCTAATTTTTCACGAGTCTGATTGCCATTTTAATTCGCTATTTTGCTATTGCCTTACTACATATTTCCCGAAATTTTTATCGATATTTAATTTTCAGGGTCTTTAGGACATGGCCTAGATCATCAGGACTCATGTTAGACTATATACTGAAAACAACTTAGGCTAATAAGTTTCCACATAACGAAGAATTCCTGAAATAACCGGTAGACGATACACGATTTGTGTGAGTTGAAACACAATACCCCTGCTTACGAATGTTGACAATTCTGCATATATTCAGTCATGAAATGTTCTTTAAATATAAATTAGTTAAGAAAGGCTATTTTACTCTAATGTACAGTAACCAGAATTGTGAATGTTCTTAATTCGTAAAATAGTTTGGAATTTTGCACAAAGCTACTCGAGGGCTATCTGTGAGTTCGTAAAATAAACTAAATGTTTATATGTGAACTACACAAATATGATCATAAGCTGAACATAAACCTTGTAAATGCAGAATTTGTTTCTTTCAAGAAATGTCAGGATATTCTACGCCATTTCAGCATAAAAAATCAAATAACGTACCTCTACCATGTTTTAGATAATGAAACGAAAACGCCCAAATCGAAAGTTAAGACAATGTTAACACATCTTAATTTTAAGTGTTAAAAACAAAACAAACTAGTGACATGGAAAAACTAGTTTATATTTGATTCACATTTGCTACCGTAAAACTGATCAGTTTTGTTTATGCTACGCTGTACATTGTGCTAGAAAGGCTTAACAGTAACCCAATGATAGATCACTCTTCCAGGAACATAATTTAAGAATCTTGCTGACCCTTGATTGAAAGCGATAGCATTTTGAACAATATGTTAATCTTGGTCGTCGTAGGAACACAGACAAGATGCGAAGTGCCACCCCAACGCACATATTTTTTACTCGTCGAAAATAAAATGATAGAAAATGTACAATGGAACGTGAAGCATTAACTCTAAGAATGGTTCATCAAAAACACGTGTTCAAACCCCTCACGTTCTTAAACAGCTTCTTTGTTTACTTTTCCTTCCAAGATAACCTTTTTTATAGGTTACCAGTGAGTAGTGTAAACCAGTTATTTGGTTAAGTATACCCTAAAAAAATAGCATTGTATTTGTTGTAAGAAGTTTGTAGGTTACAGTATTTATTCAGATCGTTCGACTGCCTTCAAAACTTCTGCTTTATGGCTAACAGTGAACGAGAGCTGGAAAGCAGACTGTTTAATTGACTAAAGCACAACAGAACGGTTCATTCTGTGTAATGCTGTAATATCAGTCTTTTTTTTCTAATTTTAGTAGCGGAATTTTTTTCTTGGCACGAACCAACTCAATGGACTATCTGTGCTGTACCTACCAAGCGTATCGAACGCCGGTAGGCGGCGTTACAGTTTTAGGAGAGAATAAGGTGTAGGACTTGGTGATGTGAGGCTTCAGGTAGCGAAAAAGTAAATGAATAAAATGTGATATGAAGTTTTAATTGGAGGCGTACACAAATGCTTCATGCGATTGGTCTGAAGTAATTTTCACACACCTCTGATTACATCTACTTAACGGATAATTAAAGAGAATGTGTGAACAATAACAAAACTGTTCAGTAAAACGCGATTTTAAAACAGACTGCACTTTACAAGTTGCTTAAACCTAGTTGATCCTTATCTGAATAGAGATGTTTTAGTTCACATGCCACAAATACACAACAAAGTATTTTGTACAACCCATCCAGTCAAGCGTAAGTCTTTACAGTTAAAGAATACGAAGCGAAAGCAAAACCAAACAAGAACGCAGAATAGAAGTTCGAAACTCATGTTTTTTTTGATAGTTTAACCCTAATCTATTTATTAGGACATATATGATAAACACAGTAAAAGTGTATACGTAGAAACCACACTGTGTAGATAGTGGTTATTCTTGAAAGCACTATATTTTAACTCCTTAGACCCGAGAGGACGTCACTGACGTCCGGCCGAAAATCCCGATTTATTCTTTGGGCGGTGACAGTGCCCAATAACCTTTATGCCTTTCTGGCTGAAAACTAACCCAGCTCATGTTATTATTCACCTTTTATAAGTGGATTGGAAAATTTATAAGGCATAGTGATAATTATTAGAACATCATAAAAATAATTCGAGCAGAACGCGTAATGTTGGAACATTTTGAAAAACGAAACGCTCACGATGCGCAATACATGCAGCCAGTTTGAGTATGATAGTTTATTCTACTCAAAAATTTAATTTTGGAAGGGAAAGGATAAGGGGGAAAAAGCACGAGTCGTTTACCAAACTTATTTTCACATTTTACTACATTCTTTTAATATTATAAGCTTAAGGTGCTAGTAAGCATCAGCTAAAATCCAACAAACAAATTGTTTGAAGACCCCGTATCTAGTAATTTAATATAAATTCTAAATAACAAGAGACCTGAGAGACCTTAATTTTATTGAAATTTGTTCTTTGAAAATCAAAAACAAAGAGTTGTACAATTGTATTTATTACAATAACTTTCGCTGAAAACATTGAAATGTACAGCATCAGGAAAATTTTCAACAGAACGTTTCGGGAAGCCCAATTTAGAGACCGTTAATTAACACACATTAGCTGCACTGTTGAAGAAAGTTCTGTGTGCAGCTATAATCATGCTCAATGAGGTACAATTTGGAACACAAAGTTCTCGAGACTTTAAGGTATTAGAGTCAAGTTTAGGATATAAGAAATACTTCCACGTGCTTCACATGCATTAACGGTTCATAGAAAATCGTTCTAACGTTACGAAATTGGAAAAAAAAGTTGTGGTTATCCGCCTTATAAGCCTAATTTTACATCATGGTATGCACTCTGCTGAGAAGTCTAGATTCTGATCTCTAGCACCGATCTAACAAGTACTACAGCTAATTATACTAATTCCTTTCTTATTCACCAGAGGGCTGCACTGGACAAGTTAGACAGGAAAAAGGTTTAAAAGTTTATCTGTCGAATTTGTTTTCGAATATTCGCACAGAGTTGTCCATGATTTTGAAGTGATAGACTACAGGGAAGGCATCTAACCAGTAGCACCCACCGTCAACACATCAACAGCTCTAATTCTATAGTGATATTTGATCGTCGCTCGCGGCTCAAATTGAAGAAATCCAATTACGGACGTTTGGATAAACAGTCCGGTATGCTACCCACTAAAGACATTCGGTGCTTACTGTAGAACGATATTTATTATGGTGTATGTTGTGATAGTCATGTTAAACAAAATAATTGTGTACACGCGTGAAAAAAGATATTAGTTCTGTTAAATTATGAACTCACTTATGTAATATTTTATTGTGCTTGTACTCATTTGAAGTTTGAGGTTTGATTTTCTTGGAATTATTTTTTAAACAGGGAACGAATTGCTATTTCTGAAATAAAATGCCAAAAAATGAAAACGTTTTTCTTTATTGACATGAAATTTCGTGCGTCGACACTTTAGTACTTACAACCGCCATCAGATGGCTGCCCACTAACAGAAGCACTTCTTTACTGATAGATATTGTATGAGAGACTGGACTGTCTATTCGCAGATTATGAATTAGAAAACAGTTTGGGTTTGGTTTGTTTCAATGGGAGTTAACAAAAATACGTTGGAAAGGAGGAAAAGGACACGAGATAAGGAAATGTTTAATGGCCAATTTACAAAACTTTTCTGGTTTTTGTTTCGACCTCTTAATTTTTAACTTTTTATCTTCAGCTGACAAATTCTCTTTGGAAACTTGGAATAATAATTATTGCTTTTTAAGTCACCTACGACTTATATGAATGACGAATAAAGAAAATACATTTGCGATTAGTTTATATTTTCAAACGGATTTAACGGGGGACAACCAAATACGTTTAAGATATCACTATTAGCTCCGCGCTAGTACAGCGGTAAGTCTACGGATTTACAATGCTAAAATCAGGGGTTCGATTCCCATCCGTAGGCTTAGCAGATAGCCCGATGTGGCTTTGTTATAAGAAAACACATGTCGCTACTGGTATTTTGTTTAGGTTTCTATTTTGTTGTGCGTGTGCAGTCGAAAGTTGTATGGCATTTACCAGTGTAACACATCTAACTTTAATTATTTAAAATTTTAATTTATTTTAAACAAAATTATCGACTTCATATGTTCTACACTATCGACTCTTCGCTCCCTCTTTCAAAAAACTAAAACGAAAATATATTCGAATTCTGTGAGAAGGCCCAAACATGATCGAGGGGTTTCAGGGGCTGTAAGACCTAACTAAATAAATTTACTTAAACAGCTTTTGACATGTTAGTGTTGTTGAAGGGACATTGAATTTAGCATTTTTGAAATTTCCAAACTATATTCCTTATATGGGAGTGTGTGGGTTATTATGATATGTCTCAGTACCGAAAACATGGATTTAAATTAAAGTTGCGAAGATCAATGTGTGTGCATGTTTTCTGATAGCAAAGCCACAGATAGGAATCGACCCCTTGATCTTAGCGTTGAAAATCTGTAGACTTACCGCTGTACCAACGGGTGTCTAAAAAATCTAATTATTGTTCGTTTAATTTCGCGCAAAGCTACCCGAGGGTTATATGCGCCAGCCGTCCGTAATTTAGCAGTATAAGACTAGAGGGAAGGCAGCTAGTCATCACCACCCACCGCCAAATCTTGGGCTACTCTTTTACCAACGCATAGTGCGATTGACTGTCAAATTATAACGACCCCACGCCTGAAAGGGCGAGCATGTTTGATGTAGCGCGGATTCGAATCCGTAACCCTCAAAGTATAAGTCGAGCGTCTTAATCACCTGGCCATGTCGGGCTTATGGTTAATGGAATCGTTCAATGTAAATACCTCCGTTTAGATGTTTGACTTTTTCATATTGAAGCCTAAAAATGGGGATGAAAGGTTTCTGTTGGAGTTTCTCAGAATTTGCTGCATGAAAATTGGCATGGCAAGTAGAAGGTCGTACAGAGAAGGAGTATACGTTTATATATATAGCAAAATTACACACACGTACATAGAAAAATCAAACAAACAAACAATAAAAACGTTAACTGCGAAGGAAACAGATGCAAATTCACACGCAAGCAGATGGGGCTCATAACGATTTGCTTCTTAATGTATAAAAGATGCTTGGCACTCATCTTCTGCCATCTATAGCAGGAATACTTAAAAGTCAGACCGTTAAATAGGGTTTGAAAAATTGTGGGTCAAGACCCACAAAGAGGGTCATCAAATGAAGGTTTGTTTGATTTTAATTTCACGCATAGCTACTCGAGGGCTATCTCCGAGTATTAGCCTTCCCTAATTTTGCAATGTAAGACTAGAGGGAAAGCAGCTAGTCACCACTACCCACCGCCAACCCTCGGGCTACTCTTTTAGAAACGAATAGTGGGATTGACCGTCTCATTATAGTGCCCCTACGGCTGAAAGGGCGAGCGTGTTTGGTGCAACGGGGATTCGAACTTGCGACCCTTAGATTAGGAGTCGAATATTTTAACCCACCTGGCTATGCCGGGCCTAAATGCTAACTTGAAAGACCATCAAGACCTCTTGCTGAATAAAAAAAAAAAAAAAAAAACTGGTGAAAACTGGAGTTGGTCTTTAGCCAATGTCTTATGTCATTAGCCCTATAATTATCCATTCGGTGAATGAACAAAATTATAAATATTAGAAAATAAAGTAAAGCATAAACTTTTGAAAGATATTTTTGAATGAGTTTATACATTTAATTACTCGTGAGTTCATGACTTCATTAATTACTGAGTCACGTAATCGAGTGGAATGGTGCGCATGTGCATCTGTGTAGTTAATATGGCAGCTCTCCATCGCGCCCAGTCTTTCACACGTTGATGGCAGTTATGACGTCACCATCTGTTCAGTACTTCTTTAAATAATTACTTACTCTTGGCAAACGGTTATAAACTTGTTCGTTTTATCCTGATCACTAATATACACCATATTCCAAACTTACAATAATTTACGTTTGAAATAATTACGCAAGAAACACGAAATCTTCATCCTTCACTCTCGCTTGGAAATTTATACTTCGGTAGTATGGAAAATTTCTGTTAAAAATACGGTTAAATAAATGGCAGTTCTGTCATACGAACCCTGGCGGTAGAAAGTGTTCGTTTCAGACGCAAATAAAATCAGTTAAGGTCTTCACCGACTTCATACCGAGGGTCGCGGGTTCGCGCCCGCGTCGCGCTAAACATGCTCGCCCTCCCAGCCGTGGGGGTGTATAATGTGACGGTCAATCCCACTATTCGTTGGTAAAGAGTAGCCCAAGAGTTGGCGGTGGGTGGTGATGACTAGCTGCCTTCCCTCTAGTCTTACACTGCTAAATTAGGGACGGCTAGCACAGATAGCCCTCGAGTAGCTTTGTGCGAAATTTCCAAAACAAACAAACAAACAAACCGACTTCATAAAAAAGCATTTTCCAATTCATAAAAAAAACAACAAGAAAATATAGTTTGTCAAAATACACGGTCTAAAGAAAATGCTTTAAAGTAACTAAATATATAGCTATAAATTGGGTTTGTTTTTCTCTTTCTGTTAGTAGAAGGTCCGAAAGACTTTGACATTAAGTGAATTTAGGTATTTGAGAATCATGAAAAAAGCCAACAACAAAAAACATAAAAAAACGACTATTACTGACCCTTACCATCGGCTGCAGCCATCCCTAATTTATAACTGATATCTAGGGGCAAGGCAACAAGTCATTAGCAGACGCCGTATCCGCTTGAACAAACAACGCGACTGGCTATATCTTTTACTAAAACCCACAAATGAAAGTGAGAAGTAAGATGAGCGCTCTTTCTTGAGTACGAACGTCAGGCCTACCTCTCAGCACGATAAGACCCTCGGGCATATTGAATTCCTGAATTTAGGAGATAGTGTTATATAATGAACAACGTAAAGGCACACAAACTTAATATTTTTCCGTGTGTAAAAAAGTAATTTGTTATTTTAATTTTGCGCAAAGCTACTCGAGGGCTGTCTGCGCTAGCCGTCCATAATTTAGCAGTGTAAGATTAGAGGGAAGGCAGCTAGTCATCACCACCCACCATCAACTCTGGGGCTACTCTTTTACCAACGAATAGTGGGATTTACAGTCACATTATAATGCCCCCACGGATGAAAAGGCAAACATGTTTGGTGTGATGGGGATATGAACCCACGACCCTCAAATTACGAGTCGAACGCCTTAACCCACCTGGCTATGCCGGGCCATAATGAAGTAGTAAGATTTCCACTTTTTAGGTCAGTAATTAAACTATGTCTTCATTTTCCTTGTTTTTGCCGAGTTACAAAAAGAATGGGAGGAATTGTGGGTGCTGCGAAAGCGTGGTTCCTTTTCATATAAAAGGATTTCGATTTTGTTCAATAGTTTTCAGCATTAATGGCGTATAGTATCATAGTTTCTTTGTTCTTGGAACAGCGTTCGTCGTCATTTTAAAGATCTTTCAACTGTCTTAAATAACTGTGTTAGATTTTAGTCAAATGTTTTATATTTAGAGAAAATTTACGACGGCGTCAGCACTACGTGATACGTACATCAATTACTCTCATACTTATGAACTACTTACCGAATATTTATACGAGTACGTGCTTTATCATTAATGTACGTACTACCGGAAAAAAAAAGTACAGCGCGACAGAAAATGTTTTTTTCTGTGAGATAAACACAGAAAAGACGAACTTTATATTACGTAGTACGGAAACGTAACCAAAAGAATAGCAACAAGAACAAAACAGTTTAAACTGATTAGACGTAGAATTCTATACGTATTACGAAGAAAATGTATTGGCATCGTCACACGTGTTTATTAAGTTTTATACCACTATTTGTATGTACTCACTATAGCTTTTGTTAAGATGCTATGAATAATACATAACATGTCTTCAACTCACGTGAGACTCTTGATAGTTCCGAGGTAAAAACACACGGAACGACATAAGGTACAACATAACTAGGGTTTTGAATTTGTTTCAATATAGATATAAAGCTCAGGGACGTAAATGGTAATTTCAACCTCAACCTAGTTTGTTTTGCTTTGAATTTCGCGCAAAGCTACACGAGTATTATCTGCGCCAGCCGTCCCTAATTTTGAAGTGTAAGACCAGAGGGAAGGTAGCTAGTCATTACCACCCACCTCTAACTTTATTATCAACGAATAGTCGGATTGACGGTTGAAAGAGCGGGCATGTTTGGTGCGACGGAGATTCGAACTCGCGTCCCTCGGATTAGGAATCAAGCGCCTTAACCACCTGACCATGCCGGGCCTTCAATATGAATTTAAATGGTTAGATCATATGCCCCAAAATTTAGGTACGTTATTTCTAATTAAAATCGATTTTTATAGCTATAAGTTAGATCCGCTACATGTTGCTAAGTAACTCTGAATTTCCTTAAACTGAGTTTGCGCAAAGAAATAAATTGTCTTAGTTCAAATATTTTTGTGGTGTCTCCTCATTTTTTAAACCTACGTTTTGTTGCTCTCCCCCTTCATTTCCCACTGTTTATTTTTGTTATTATTTTGCCTATAATAGTAATATTTGTCCGGTAGATTCCTTATTTTTAAATTTTTATTTTCGAATATAATTTCTATGCTCCTGTAGGCATGGTTGCGCGCCTCTAAAGGGAAGCGCCCCAAGGATCTAGCATCCCCCAGTTTGGGAACCACTGCCGTAACGTACATTTAAGAATATACTGTTTACGATTTCGTATAAAACGTGCACCGTAGCTGTTGTTCTCTTAGTGCAGGGGGCTATCTTTACTCAATCCATCGCTGTGTGTTTTGTAATCAATTGTGGTGACTATATAATGTTACGTCATTTATGCTGAACGATCTTAGATATTTTAGTTTGTTTGTTTGTTTTGGAATTTCGCACAAAGCAACTCGAGGGCTATCTGTGCTAGCCGTCTCTAATTTAGCAGTGTAAGACTAGAGGGAAGGCAGCTAGTCATCACCACCCACCGCCAACTCTTGGGCTACTCTTTTACCAACGAATAGTGGGATTGATCGAAACATTATAACGCCCCCACGGCTGGGAGGGTGAGCATATTTTGGCGCGACTCGGGCGCGAAACCGCGACCTTCAGATTACGAAGCGCACGCCTTAACGCGCTAGGCCATGCCAGGCCCCCTTATATATTTTAATAAAACAAAAACGAAAGACAGAAATTATATTCAGGTTTATATGCTTAACATATTTTGTGTTTGAAGAGTATTTTTAATCACATAAGATCCATCAAAGATACTTCATCTTTACCCAGTTTTACTTACATACATTTCCCTCAAATCGAGTTAATTATGAAACGAAATTTGTTTCATTTGAATTTCGCTCAAAGCTACTCGAGGCTTATCTGTGCAAGTCGTCCCTAACTTGTGAGTGATAGTATTATCGATATTATTTCTAAGTGATAAAAATGATATTTTTTTTCTCATAAGCGTATTATATGTATTTTTCTTCGTGATCCGACGTACAAAGTAGTTCCTAACATCCGTTTTCGCTTAAGTGGATGTGAATAATAGGAGAAGTTGAAATCATGATTAACTGTTAATGTGAAGTCCACAAATTATCCTTTCTCCCAGTCTAAAGAGAACCAATAAAAAGTCGAGTTAAAAACAAACAAACACGTTCTTAGTGTCTACAGTGTATCACTCAGTCACAGCTGGACTAAATGGTGTGTCTCTTGGAACTGTTTATACAGTCAAGATGAGAAGAAACATTATTTTTCTGTATATTAAAACTAAATAAACGATTTAACTTTTATTTTGCCGGTTAGAAAACAATCTTTATTTTATCGATAATCTAAAAATGATGATTTTTACCACAATTAATAATTTGACTAACTTTTTGCTAACCCAAAATATGAGTTTAAGAACACGTGAACCTGTGTGTAAAGCTCCTAACGTATGGATACGTACGGAAAGAAGGCTTGGCATGACCTAATGCAATCTGTGGGTCGCAGGTTAGAACCTCTGTCACCATACATGCTCACTCTTTCAGTCTCGGGTGCGCTATAATGTTACGATCAATCTCACTATTCGCTGGTAAAAGAGTAGTCCAAGAATTAGCGGTGGGTGATGTCGATCAGCTGCCTTCCCTCTAGTTTTACACTGTTAAGTTAGGGACGCCTAGCGCAGATAGCCCTCGAGTAACTTAACGCTTAATTCAAAACAAACGAAATCAAACAGACAGAACGGGAAATTGGCAACACACGTCGTAACTTTCAATACAAACTAGAAATTAATATGAGTATAAAAATCAGAAGATAAAATTAGGTCAACGACTGGTTAACAAAGCCTCTGAAAACGAACACATGATAGAAGGACTGCTGACATTAGACTTGCATGTCATTAACTAGGCGTTGAGAACGATGCTAATGGTTGCATGCCACTAACTATGTGTTGAAAACGATGTTCATGGTCGCATACCACTGTGTGTTGGAAACGATGTTCATGGTTGCATGCCACTAGTTGTGTGTTGAAAACGTGTTCACGGTTGCATGCCACTAACTATGTGTTGGAAACGATGTTCATGGTTGCATGCCACTAGCTATGTGTTGAAAACGTGTTCATGGTTGCATGCCCTAACTATGTGTTGAAAATGATGTTCATGATAGCATGCCACTAACTATGTGTTGAAAACGATGTTCATGGTTGCATGCCACTAACTATGTGTTGGAAACGACGTTCATGGTCGCATGTCATTAGCTATGTGTTGGAAACGATGTTCATAGTCGCATGCCACTAACTATGTGTTGAAAACGATGTTCATGGTTGCATGCCACTAGCTATGTGTTGAAAACATGTTCATGGTTGCATGCCACTAGCTATGTGTTGAAAACGTGTTTATGGTTGCACGCCACTAACTATATGTTGGAAACGATGTTCATTGTCGCATGTCACTAACTATATGTTGGAAACGATGTTCATTGTCGCATGTCACTAACTATGTGTTGGAAACGATGTTCATGGTTGCATATAACTAGATATTTGTTGAAAACTATAATAATGGTGGCATGATACTAACTATGTGTTGAAAACGTGTTCATGGTTGCATGCCACTAACTATGTGTTGAAAATGATGTTCATGATAGCATGCCATTAACTATGTGTTGAAAACGACCTTCATGGTCGCATGTCACTAGCTATGTGTTGGAAACTATGTTCATGGTCGCATGCCACTAACTATATGTTGAAAACGATATTCATGGTTGCATGCCACTAGCTATGTGTTGAAAACGGTGTTCATGGTCGCATTCCATTAGCTATGTGTTGAAAACATGTTCATTGTTGCATGCCACTAACTCTGTGTTGGAAACGATGTTAATGGTTTGAACATCTTTAATCCCACAGTGAACGTTGCAAGGTTACATTGACTTAAGCTGTAATGGATTTTAAATCACGAATGTATCATTACAGAAAAGATGTTAGTTTCAGAATGATAGTGGTATTTTTATGTTTAACATTTTCGAGAAGAAGCTACGTAAATAACATTTGAAACTTGTATTAATATATTAAGGTTATCTATCGACGTCCCTCATCGTAAACTACTGACCAACAGGATAGTATCCAACCTGCAGCACTGAATTTTGTATCGTATGGATTACAACCTTTCTCGCTTGTTTGCTTGTTTGAAGTCAAACAGAAAGCTACACATTGGACGCTCTGTGCTGTACCCCTCAACAGGTATCGAAACCCGGTTTTTAGCGTTGTAAGTCTGCAGACATGCTGCTGTGCCACTGGGGGTGTGTGGTAAAATTCATAGCTTTACCACAGGGCCATACCGCTCGCTTACACAGGAGGCTATCTGTGCATAGCCGTCCCTACTTTTGAATATAAAAACGATGATAGGGAGATAAACTTACTGTTAACTCTTGGGTTATTATCGTATGATTTAATAGCGGGACTTAACTGTCACTCTTTTTGCTCACCTACTGCTCCGAAGTACAGAGAATGCGTTTGAGGGTATGAGATGCGAAACGCGAAAACTTGGATCATCAGTTCGGACACGCTAACCAATAAGCTACGCCCAGCCAAATTATGGTATAATTACTGAAGCTCTACAAACGCGTCATAAAAATATTTCAGATTTTATTCTTCTAAACCAACAGACCACTGAAGTGTTTCCAGCAAGACACGATTATTTTTTAAAAAAAGTGCTCTCTGGTGGCTCAGAAAGAACAAAAAGTGTCAGGCCTAAGTGAAGCATGTGAATTTTTTAAGTTATAAGTAAGTTAATGTGGCGTGTTCTTGTTACGTTTTCAATGTTTGTTGTATTAACAGAACATCTTTTATTAAACCGTTATTATATGAGAATAAAAGGTGACGATGATGATTGTTTTGGCTTGTTTTGAATTTTACGCAGAGCTACACGAGGGCTATCTGCGCTAGCTGTCCCTAATTTAACAGTATAAGACTATAGGGAAGGCAGCTAGTCATCACCACCCACTGCCATCTCTTGGGCTACTTTTTTCCCAACGAATACTGGGATTGACCGTGATTATAATGCCCCTCACGGCTGAAAGGGCGAGCATGTTTGGTGCGACGGGGATTCGAGCCCTTGATCCTCAGATTACGTCGTTTGGAGGAGAGTCCCGATTAGATTGGGTTTGAATTTCGCTCAAAGCTACTCAAGGGGTATCTACTCTAGCCGTCTCTAATTTAGCAGTGTGAGACTAGAGAGAAGGCAGCGGGTCATCACTACCCACCGCCAACTCTTGGGATACTCTTTTACCAACAAATAGTGGGATTGACCATACATTATAACACACCCGCGGCTGAAAGGGCGAGCATGTTTGGTGCGACGTGGATTCAAACCCGCGACCCTCAGATTATGAGCTGAGCGCCCTTACCACCTGGCCATTATGGCGAACATTTCTTTTTTCTAGTGGAAGTAGCCACCTATTGGTAAATTCCACGCATTCGTTCGCATTTCTGACCACGCTGTAAACACACAGCTGCGATATTAGAGCGACGTAATTTGACTGCAGAGAATAAGAATGAAGAACAGTATTTCTTCAAGGACTATTAAGATGCTACTGGAAACACTCTGGAACTGGCTTTGGAACAAAAGTTTGTTTGTTTGTTTGGAAATTTCGCACAAAGCTACTCGAGGGCTATCTGTGCTAGCCGTCCCTAATTTAGCAGTGTAAGACTAGAGGGAAGGCAGCTAGTCATCACCACCCACCGCCAACTCTTGGGCTTCTCTTTACCAACGAATAGTGGGATTGACCGTCACATTATACACCCCCACGGCTGGGAGGGCGAGCATGTTTAGCGCGACGCGGGCGCGAACCCGCGACCCTCGGATTACGAGTCGCACGCCTTACGCGCTAGGCCATGCCGGGCCTTGGAACAAAAGAGTGTCTTCATTCTTTGATTGCAAGTTTATGTTTTAGAATTTAATATTAATATTTTTGGCTTGTTTTAAGACCGTTGGTTTTATAATAACATTTTTTTCTTTCTGAAAACAGACTATTTTTTTATTGTTTAAACTCAGAGTTATACAATAAACTATCATCGCCGTGGTAGGGTTCGAGCCCCGAACTTTAATGTTATGGGAAGGTGGCAAACAAGGCTCTAAATTGTATCTATCAGACGTTTCCACTCAAATTTACCGTTTGTTTTTTGAAATGTGTTTCGACGTTGAAGGCCAGGCATGGCCTATCGTTAGCCTGTTGGGCGGCATATCGGAAGGCTCAGGATCCAAGATGTGATACCACCGACCACATATCACACTTATAGCTGTGGTTTGAAGGACTTAGAGTGAGACAAATCCCTTATTGCGGTTTGTGCTGACTGGTTTTACTCATTCTGGCTAGTAGTTCTAAAATTAGGGAGGTCGTACTTGAAACTAAGGCGGTTCTCTAATTTGCTATTGTTTGGTATTATTCACAGAGCTACACAAAGGGCTATCTATGCTCTGCCCTTCACGGGTGTCGAAACCAATTTTCTAGTGGTATAAGTCCACACAAACACCACTGTGCCACTAGGGGCAGGGTCTCGAATTTGGCCGTTTAGCTCACGAGCACGCAAGGTGTTAAGATTGAAAATTCCGTTTCTAGATTGTTACAACTTGGAGTTTGATTTGAGCCGAATTATCTGGCCTGGAAAAACTGATGCATACCTAGATATTTAATTGTAATAAGATTTCAAGGTTTAATTGCTTTAGAGCGCACATTCTAAATTCCAAAAGCTTGAATTTCGCACAAAGCTACACGAGGGCTATTTGCGCTAGCCGTCCTTAATTTTGCAGTGTAAGACTAGAGAGAAGGCAACTAGTCATTACCACCCACCTCTAACTTATGGGCTACTCTTTTACCAACGAATAGTGGGATTGATTGTCACTTTATAACGCTCCACGGCTGAAACGGCGAGCATGTTCGGTGTGAGGAGGATTAGAATCCACGACCCTCGGATTACGAGTCGAGTGCCTTATCTACCTGGCCATGCCGGGCCTATTCCAAAACGTAAGGGAAGTATGATGTTTTTGGAATTACTTTGTTAAATTGGCATTTAGTAATATTTGCTGGCAAATAATGAATCCAATGGATATAAATGTAAAAATAAAGTAGAAATTGCCAATCATTTCTGGAAGTGTTATAAAAGTTACAGCCAGTCTCGATATTCGTTTCAAGGAGCTAAACAAGGCCCTTACGACGGACGGTGTTCTGCCAACTGTTTTCCCTTCATCTGGTCAGTAGTTCTAAATTAAGGACGGCTGTATTGTAATCTGAATTTGGTCCTGCTTCTGATGAATTATCTTTCATATTCTAATATTTATTCTTTTTTGGTTAATTTCCCTCAGTGGAAATAGTTGTCACGCATGTGAAGTCGTAAAGCTTGGTCGTGTGGTGTCATTGATCTCAAACATCGCTGTTTATTTCCAGTTATCACTGCGCATGAGATGTCTGGTATGGACTGGAGTTTTAACATGGCGTGTAAAGGTTGATAAACTAGTTTTATAGTTTGGCTTAAAATAGGCTTAACACAGAGAAAACAGTTCTGGGTTTGTAGTTTTATGGACCACAACTTTCTGAAATACGGAATCATGCGATGTTTCGCTTTTTTGTGCTGAGGCCAAAGCGTCCAGGGTCTGATGATGAAAGTTCTAGGCACAAAAAACCAACACGTTACGTATTCCACACGCTCTCTCTTTAGACAGGTACAGTCGATTTAAAATTTCAAATACAGTGATTAGACAGCTATTAAAAGACAAAGAGCACCAGAAAAACAAACAAGCAACTGGTGGTAAGAGGGACAAATAGTAAAATACTATATTTTAATTAAATCTGTTGTAAGTACCTAAAGGACTCTTGCTATGTAAAAACCAATTTTTGGAGAATGTCAGAGAATCATTTTGAAGCTTCTACCCGGATTATGTTTATTAACTATATGTGCTGATAAAGGAAGGAAGTAATGTAATTAATATACAACCACTTGATAGATTGGGGTGTGGCGTGCTAATAAACGGGTCGAGTAAATTAGGCCGTATTTGAGATTCAGGTATTTTCTGGATAAAGTACGAAGTGGCACGACATCTCACGGAATAAGTAACAAATGGGCTTTCGCAGAATACTGACAAATTCGCTACCAAATAATACAAGAGGGGATAAATTATTCATATCAAAATTCGGTTTATATTTACATAATAATGCCAACTGTAATTTTCCAATAAACATAATAGTCATAATAAGCATAACTGAACTTTCTTTAGTGATTACAGAAAAACGAAAGAACAGTACGATGACCTTACATGGGCGATATTAATTTATCAATGATAATACTAGTAAACAATAAATATTCATATAATTATATAAATACAAATGAATAATGAAACATTTTTAATTTACGAGACAGGCTAGACAAGAAGAGACAAGAACGGCCCTCTTATACATCGTACACACATATATAGGCAGATAGCCATTGAGTAGCTTTGCGCGAAATTAAACAAAACAAAAACACACATATGTTTTCGTAAGTTTATATCATAATTCCTACTAACTCGCAATATTACACTGTAAACAACCTTGGTTTAGAAATCGGTTATTAACTTGACAAATAAAAATTAGGAGAGATGTCAGGTGATCCAAAACGCAGAGTCTAAGAAACTGGACTTTAGAAATTACCGTTAATGTTTGAAAATATCAAATTACAAGTACAGCTGAAAATAAGTTCTGAATTACGTGAAGAAACCTTAACCAAAAGAACAAAAGAAAACTATTCCAGATAAACTGATTGTGAGACGGGAGGTTTTTAACATTTTATCTCTATTTTGTCGCTAATTATAGTTCTATGTTTAGAATAAGCTCTTCAGGACAGTTTGGTTTTGTTTGTTTTGAATTTCACGCAAAGCTACATGAGGGCTATCTGCGCTAGCTTTCCATAATGTAGCAGTGTAAGACCAGAGGGAAGGCAGCTAGTCATCTCCACCCACCGCCAACTCTTGAGCTACTCTTTTACCAACGAATAGTGGGATTGACCGTCACATTATAACGTCACCACGGCTGAAAAAGTGGTGTGACAGGGATTCAAACTCACCATCCTCAGATTACGAGTTGAGTGCCTCAACCTCCTGGCCATGCTGGGTCCTTCAGGACAGAGAAACACTCTTGAACTTTGGTTCCAATTTCTTGATGCCCAGGATTATTTTATTTCTTACATATTCTTCGTTGTTGGAATTACCTATCAGTAACTGGGTGGGCCCAAAGACTAATACTTTTTTGGGGCAGCTGCGGGAATGTTATAATGTGATGGTTAATCACACTATTCACTGGTAAAAAAGTAGCTCAAGAGTTAGAGGTGGGTGGTGATTACTAGTTGCCTTCCCTCTAGTCTTACACTGCTAAATTGGGGACGGCTAGCGCAGATAACCCTCGTGTGGCTTTGACCGAAATTCAAAGAACAAACGATTAATAAACGTCAAACGCTCATCGTCTGATTTCTTTTAAAACTGGTATGCACGAACTTGTTCTAAATGAGGCTCTATCTTGACGGGTGTTAGTTTAAAGACGAAAAACGAAGGGTGTTTATTTGTTGAATTTTGTGCAATGCTACTGGAGGGTTATCTGCTCTATCCGTCCCTAATCTCGAAGTGATAGACTAGAGGGAAGGCAGTTAGTCAATACCACCCACCTCTGACTGTTGGAATATTATTTTGTGAACGAAAAGTGGGATTGACAGTTCACATTATAATGCTCCCACGGCTGAGAGGGTAAGCATATTTGATGAAGGGATTTGAGCCCACGCCCTATAGACTGTGAGTTGAGCGCCCTAACCACCAGGTCATGCCAAGTCAATTTTTTGCAGAGCACAGACAGCTTTTTGCTTAAAAACAAACGAACAAAGAAATAACGAGCACATATATGTTCATTGGATATTATACTTGCAAATAGAAAAGGGAGAATCACATTACACACAACACACACAAACAAAAATCTATAGAAACTTCTGATGATTATTTTACTTAAGAAATGAAATTTTTATCCCCCCTCCAAAGAAAAAAAAAAGAACAACAAAATGTTCAGTTATCTGTGAAAGTTTTAACTGGTATATTTTGCAGACATATTAATTAGTTACAAAATACATGTATTGTTAAAGTCTTGTGTAACCGTTAATAGCACATAATATAATGTTCACAAGAATGTCGAAAACTGCGGGTGTTGATTTCAACTGTAAATTGTATTTACGTGGGAAGCATTTAATAAAGAATATTAAATGTTGTAATTGATTATAAAAAAAACACTTCAAACTAGCCAAGAAAGGTGGCGTTTCACATTATTCGGTAATCTCGACAACTCTGTTTGATTGAACCTTAACATTAGTAAAAACTGTAATAATATAAGTTTACAATATCTTTAATGTGAGCGTGTGTGGGATACATACATATACTGTCCCCCAGTTTAAAGATGTAAGAACCTGTACGCTCTGTCTTCCAGGATCGGCGCCTATTGATTCGTGGTTGCTTTTCTGTGGTTATTTACAAAATGTTTAAAATGCGTTGAACTCCATTTGATTCCCGTAGATTAACAGATACAAACTATTATTTTTCTCTCGTTCTTATCCGTGGATTTTTACGTGATCGGGAAACAATTTCGGATGAGAACTCTTGAATTCTCTGAGATCTGCGTTAGAAAACTAACCTTGAATAACGAATTCAGTGATCTCGATTAGCATTAGAAAACTAGCCTTGAATAACAAGTTTAGTGCTGTGGATTTGCATTTGAAAACTAGCCTTGAATAACAAATTTAGTGCTGTGGATTTGCATTAGAAAACTAGTTTTGAATAACAAATGTAGTTCTGTGGATTTGCATTTCAAAACTACTCTTGAATAACAAATTTAGTGCTGTGGATTTGCATTAGAAAACTAGTCGTGAATAACAAATTTAGTGTTCTGGATTTGCATTTCAAAACTAGTCTTGAATAACAAAGTTACTGCTGTGGATTTGCGTCTGAAAACTAGTTTTTAATATCAAATTTAGTGGTATGGATTTGCATTTGAAAACTAACCTTGTGAACAAATCTAGTGCTGTGAATATGCATTAGAAAAGTAGCCTTGAATAACAAATTTAGTGCTGTGGATTTGAATTAGAAAAGTAGTCTTTAATAACAAATGTAATGATGTGGATTTACATTTTAAAACTAGTTTTGAATAACAAATTTAGTGCTGTGGATTTGCGTTAGAAAACTAGTCTTGAATAACAAATTTAGTGCTGTGGATTTGAATTAGAAAAGTAGTCTTTAATAACAAATGTAATGATGTGGATTTACATTTCAAAACTAGTTTTGAATAACAAATTTAGTGCTGTGGATTTGCGTTAGAAAACTAGTCTTGAATAACAAATTTAGTACTGTGGATTTGAATTAGAAAACTAGTCTTTAATAACAAATCTAATGATATGGATTTACATTTCAAAACTAGTTTTGAATAACAAATTTAGTGCTGTGGATTTGCATTAGAAAACTAGCCTTGAATAACAAATTTGGTGTTGTGGATTTACATTTCAAAAGTAGTCTTGAATACCAAATTTAGTGTTGTAGATTTGCATTTGAAAACTAGTTTTGAACAAAAAGATTAATGCTGTAGTTTTGGACTTAAAACTCTGATTGAATCTTCAGTGTGTTTTAAAATAAAAACTATTTCATGCAGACTGTTTATTTTGGAGCAAAGCCGCATTTGGATATCTGTCGTGTCAACTGCGGGGAATCAAACCTCGGATTCTTGTGTGGTAAGTTCTTAGAATTATATGTCCCACAACAGACTGAAAATAAATATTGCATAGATCAAGTCCTGTCTGCAGCCTACGGTATAAAATATCTTGGAAATAATGTCAAGTGTTAAAATATTATTAGGTTCTGTAGTGTAAAAGCATCGCTTACTTCTTTCATTTTAAAACAACTCTATTAATGTTTGTCACAACAAGAGTTTAAGTAGTATACACTTAAAATGTTTTATACAAGTAAGTTTTGAATCCAGAGCTTTCCACCTGAAGGGGAGAGAATGTGAATCTAGGGGGATGAATTAAAATTATTTTTTAATAAAGTGGAAAATACTGTATTTCGGTGGATTTGTTGCACACAAAAAAAATCTCCCCTGTCCATCTCCTGAATTCAACTCTGTATACAGATATTATATTAATTAGAAAATACATTATAAGCAAATATAAATTCAACACAAAAATTACACATTACTCTATTTTTGTTTTTGTTTTTTGTTACTCCCCTCCCCCAGTGGCACAGCAGCATATCTGCTGAGTTACAACTCTAAAAATCGGGTTTTAATACTCGTGGTGTGCAGAGCATAGATAGCCCTTTGCTCATAACTACAAACAAAGTCTTTGGTGCCATAATCTAGTGGTACAGAATGTGAAACTAGGGGATAGGATAAATTAACATTTATATTCAATAAAAAGAGTAGCCCAAGAGCTGCCTTCCCTCTAGTCTTACACTACTAAATTAGGGACGGCTAGCACAGATAGCCCTCGAGTAGCTTTGTGCGAAATTCAAAAAACAAAGAAAACAAACAATATATTCAATAAAATTCAGAATACTGTGCTTCAGGGGGAACCTCCCCTCTACATCCCCTGTATCGTATTAATAATAAAATACATTCTAGGTAAATATAAATTTAACATCAAAATTTCACATGACCCTAGTTTTCTTTGTTTTTGCTGTTACCATAAGCTAGTGATAGTTGAGAGAAACCTCAGCATTTAGGTATTTGTTTTTATAAAAAGCAATACACAACGGGCGCTAACAGAAGGTTGTGAAATGCAACCATCCTTCGAGCATACGTAAATTTATTTTATTTCCATATTGTATTAATATTATCAGTATGAAAAAAATATACACAAAAAATGAAATCTCAAAGAAAGTTTACAATAACCCGTAAGGTAAAAGGAAAAGAAATGTTTTGAAAACAGAACACTTAAAAATACCACTTTTACGTTTATACGTGTGCTGATTAATAAGTAAAGAGTGAAAAATTTCCGAAAATAGTAACTGAAGGTGGGATAACCAACCAAACATTTTTCTTATTTCTTTTTGTCTTAATAAAGACTGAAGTATTCGAGCATGTTTATTTGCCCCTTAGCTACATTAAGAACATATGATAGTTTAGTCAGAACACGCCCAGGAGTAAGGGCTCGTACACCTAGCAATCAGGTGAGGTTCAAACAAAAAAAAGCGGAAACAGAGAAGGACCGTGTGTTGGTTTAAGTGCTCTAGATTTTAATAGCGGATTGAACTTCAAAGACTAGGGCTTAAGACAGAGTATAAAAACCTGTGTTCGATATCAAAACGTTTGTAATTCTTCCCGAAGTGAAGTGATTGGCAAAACTTTGTTTTTAGTGTTGACATGATGAAGGTAAGAGATTTATTTACAGTGACAAGTGAAAACGAAGCAACAACTAAGTTATCCAAATATGTTTTTTGTTTTGGCTTATCAGTTCTAATAAGATCGACGAATACGAAGTAAGCTCTTCTGAGAAAGTGTTTGGCTGTTAACAACCTTGTGTTGGTTCTACTATTCTTTGTTATTCTCTTTTAGCTTTTTAAGTTTCAAAATATTGAATGTAAAGAGCATTTCTTTGAGCTGCTAACAATCAGATGTTCAATCTATCATTTGTTTACAACTCCTTGTTTGATTCTAAGTTTGAGATTTTTGAAGAAAACGTGGCTTAGATTTATGAATTAAACCATTATCGTATTTTCCGGTTGGACATTGAAATATTTTATTTTGATTTTTAACGATCTATGCTATTGTCGTCTATTAACGTTTCTTAAAGTGATGTATTATAAAACGGCAACAACAATATGGCGGAAGCCTAAATCCAATACTTATATAAAGACCTAAAACATTGTACAACAAAGTAAGAATAATTAAAACTCTGAAGAAATCCAAATATGTTTACTACATTGCAGGTTGTGATTATCTGCCTTGTTTTGGGATACGCAGCGGCTCAGTACGCCCCCACTCACAGATACGCCCTTCCAGTTTATGCTAAGGGTGGTTATGCGCCAGAGCCTTATGTAAGTATTCTTTTTATTTTTTGTCATCGTTTAACTTGTAATTTATAACAGCGTTTACCTTTTGACAAGAAAATTCTTGAATTTTTTTCGATAAGAAATCAAGCATTGGTCTTTGGTTTTCACTGCATTAATTTAGAAAGAATACGTGATAAATACACTTGTCGTAAGACTTAGGATTAGGCTTAATATTTATCTTTTAACTCAGGTGAAAAAAATCACTTTCTGAAAGGACACTTCTCAAAGGTATTTAAAAACATAAACATTTAACTAGACATTGTATCAAAAAGTTAAACTTCAGATATTTTGTTGCAGTTTTGCAAAAGATGGACGCGATGGATATATTTTTATTTTGAGCGTAGCAGAAAGTTCAAACAAAATTAACGAATCTAAGCGAATACAGCTTGTTCTAAGCGGTTTTTGTAAGAGTAGACACACACGGGATACACAACAGAGATAATGCAATCTTTACCACGTTTATATATATCTTTTTATCAGGCAGGTGGCAGAACTATCGATGGAGTGATGGCTCGGATTGTTCAACGAAATTTTATTTTAAATATCTCCTCAACAACTCATCAGAACTTTATAATACTAAACAGCGCTTCCTTTTATAATAATATCTGTATAGTGACTTACTATACAGTGTTTCCTATCTAGGTAATACAGTGTATCTATGTAATGACAGAATCGTAAGTTCTGTGAATGTCTGTAAATAACGCAGGAAAATGTTTGAATTTCTCCTGGTTCCTTTTTTGTTAAGGCACTCGACTTGTAATCCGAGTGTCGCAGGTTCGATTCCCCGTTGCACCAAACGTCCTCGCCCTTTCAGCCGTGGGGAAGTTATAATTTTACGGTCAATTCCACTATTCGTTGGTAAAAGAATTGCCCAAGAGTTGGCAGTGGGTGGTGATGACTAGCTGCCTTCCCTCTTGTCTTACACCACTAAATTAGGGACGGCTATTGCAGATAGCCCTCGTGTAGCTTTGCGCGAAATTCAAAACAAACCAAACCTTTGTTTGGAAAGGTTTTTCTTTACCTGTTTGTTTGTTTTTAATGTAGTTTTGCAAGAGAAATATGCTATAAAATATTTCATTAAATACTTTTCTTTTTCATTTTTGGAAATTTAGTATCAGCCCATCCAATATAACTTCGGCTACGATACACAAAATCACTATGGAGACCGCCAGTGGCAACAAGAACAAGGTGATGGCTATGGAAACAAGCAAGGTTCCTATGGTTACACTGATGCTTCTGGCATTAGCCGTCAGGTGGACTACGTTGCTGATGAATACGGTTTTCGTGCCAATGTGAAGACCAACGAGCCTGGCACCGCTAACCAGAACCCTGCTGACGTCAGTGTTTACGCTGATCCTGTCCCTATACAGCATGCTGTTCCTGTTAACGGTTACGGCCATCCTCTCCCACATGCTGCTGTTCCTCTCTATCCTGCCACTCCTGTCTACAGTTCTGTGAGGGCTCATTATCCTGCCTCTTATTAACATTTTATTATTTAATAAACATGATATGTCTGTTCAGTCTGCTTAACGAAGCTTCAGATGCAGTCGTAAGAAGAAAGTAAAACTCGGTTCTGTTGGTCCATGTAGGTTAACCAATCAAAGCGCTTTCTCTTTAACACCCTTGATTCTAGACACTTTTTATTGTTTATTATTTATGTATTTTGGCTGTACATATGCATAATAAACGCTACTCATATAACATGTGTTTTGTTCTTAATACCTCTGCTGAAAGGCCCGGCATGGCCAGGTGGTTAGGGCTCTCGTCTCGTAATCTGAGGGTCCTGGGTTCGAATCCCCGTCACACCAAACATGTTCGCCCTTTCAGCTGTGGGGAAGTTATAATGTAAAAGTGTAAGAGTAGCCCAAGAGTTGGCGGTGGGTAGTGATGACTAGCTCCCTTCCCTCTAGTCTTACACTGCTAAGTTAGGGATGGCTAGAGCAGAGAGCCCTCGTGTAGCTTTGCGCGAAATTCGAAAAACAAACAAACAATATTAATCTCGTCATTTCTTGTTCTAAATTGATACTTAATATTAAAGTCATCATCTCCTGTTCTAAATAGGTATTTAATATTAAACTCGTCATCTCTTGTTATAAATTGATACTTAATATTAAACTCATCATTTCCTGTTCTAAATTGATACTTAATATTAAAGTCATTATTTCCTGTTATAAATTGGTGCTTAATATTAAACTCATCATTTCCTGTTCTAAATTGATACTTAATATTAAAGTCATTATTTCCTGTTATAAATTGATACTTAATATTAAACTCATCATTTCCTGTTATAAATTGATACTTAATATTAAAGTCATCACCTCCTGTTCTAAATAGGTATTTAATATTAAACTCGTCATCTCTTGTTATAAATTGATACTTAATATTAAAGTCATTATCTCCTGTTTTAAATTGGTGCTTAATATTAAACTCATCATTTCCTGTTCTAAATTGATACTTAATATTAAAGTCATTATTTCCTGTTATAAATTGGTACTTAATATTAAACATGTCATCTACTATTTTAAATTGAAACCACACTGAAATATCTAGGCTAGATTTCTTATGATGTAGCTTGAAATATGTTGAGCGAGCCTGACAGAAACGAAGGAGGGAAATCAAAGTCAGATGGTTGACATAAATATTACCAGAAATTAGATAAAAATCATCACCTCCTTCTACATCATATCCGGTAAGTTTACAGACTCATAACATTAATATCCGGAGTTCGAATTAGCAATACATTGTTAAATATGACTATGTTCTAACATAAACAAACTAGTTTTCTAAGGAAAAATTAACTTTAAAATTTGTTTAAATAAAAATTTGATAAGTAAAACTCAAAACTTGAAATCTCTGTTTGAAAATGTAATGTATAGTACTGCCAAATAGTTTGTTTTTAGAATTTCGCGCAAAGCTACTCGAGGGCTATCTGCACTAGCCGTCCCTAACTTAGCAGTGTAAGACCAGAGGGAAGGCATCTAGTCATCACCACCCACCGTCAACTTTTGGGCTACTCTTTTACCAACGAATAGTAGGATTGAACGTAATATTATAACGCCCCTACGGCTGAAAGGAGCTCTTTTTTATGGCCGTTAACATCTGTATGACGTAAGATTATTTAAAAGTCTTAATGTGCTGTATCGTTGTAGAAATGCTAGTTGGAGTACCCATCTGTTGGACAGGTGAAATCAAAACGCGTTTGTTACAAAGTATAAGAAAGTGTGTTTTTATCTTTCTAAACGTAGTAAACATTAGCAGTGCAATAAAAATACATAAAGGCAACGTTACTGAAAAGAAAAATATACTGTTTTCAATAATTTTATCAATATAAAATTAGATGGGGGTCCATCCTTGTCATGACTTTCCTCATGTCATCTTGTGTCACTGCGTCAACATGTACTAATTTGATAATCTCCCTGAAATTAGATATGATATTATATGGGGTCCAATCCGCTTCATTACCTTCGGCATGTCACCCAGTATCATTGTGTGAAGTTTGATGCTGATTGATCAAGAAATGTGGAAACTTATAACTAACAGACACACAAATGTATTGACGTTTATTTATACACATCAGTTACATCTCGATCTGAAAACTGGTTACATGAGCTTTACGTCAGATGTTATTTATACTCTTGTGTTTTGTTCTTTTAATTGAAAACATGTATAAGCTACTGCACTTAAAAATGCTTAACTGTTATTTTGTGATTAAGTGGTTCAGCGGACTTACAACACTAAAATCTGGGGTTCGATTCTCTACTGTAGCCACTGAGTAGCCGTGCACCTAGAAAACAATATTTCGAAGGTACAGATGTTTGCAATCGTTTACTTTGTTCAATAATTATCAACAACTTCTGACAGCTTAGCTGGATATATTAGTCAGAATTAAGATAATTAACTTATAAATTAATTTATCAAATTTTTTTCGTAACAAACTGAAAAAAGTACTTCTTGTTATACATTATTAATTATTAAACCTGAAACCTATAATGAGTAGACTGTATTTAATCGTCAGCTGAATAACATTGTTTTTAACGATGTCATAAAAACATATTACATTTACAAAAATTCGCAAGATTAGAATAAAGAGACATCCATATAAAGAAGTGATTAAAAAAAGCTGTATAATATAAAGGGACCATTCCTCTCAGCATGTAGCGAAGTAATTTAATTAAACAAGAACAATTGGATAACTTGGTATTTTTTTTATTGCAACTGAAACAAGCATCAACACATAAAGCTTCGATTGTAACACATTCCCATCCGAACTCATACGGCCCGGCATGGCCAAGTGTGTTAAGACGTTCGACTCGCAATCCGAGGGTCGCGTGTTCGAATCCCAGTCGCACCAAACATATCCGCCCTTTCAGCCGTGGGGGCGTTATAATGTGACGGTCAATCCCACTATTCGTTGGTAAAAGAGTAGCCCCAAAGTTGGCGGTGGGTGGTGATGACTAGCTGCCTTCCTAGCAGTCTTACACTGCTAAATTAGGGAGGGCTAGCGCAGATAGCCCTCGAGTAGCTTTGCGCGAAATTCAAAAACAAACCGAACTGATACGTTCTTGTATTAGGCGAAAGGTTTCTTCTAGTGGAGTGCGGCACAGAACGCATGACCAAGAGCTTTTCTTCTTGCAAACCTGTTGATATAGGGCCAGAAATTAAAGATTTGTTGATTTAAAATTTGACAGTTTTATGATGGTGTAATCACCTACAAACTACGGATAAATGAAAGTAATACTTCAATAAATTCGCCAAGTGTAGGTTAACATTTGATTACATTTTTAAAACAAATTGAATATAATATTTCTTTAGTAAATTTTCTAAAATAAGCTTAAAATTCAAGTTGCTCATTTTACGTTACAAAATCACTGAAAGTTTTGTTAGGTTAAGGTGACATATTTTTTTAAAGTTACAAAGACTTGAAATTTTGTTCAGTAAATGAGCAGCTTATCTAGTTTACAACATCAATAAACGATGAACTCATTTTGTCTTTTAGATATTATGAAAATAGAAAAATATTTTGATGGTACAAAAGAAGAAAAACTAGAACCTTTGATTATTTGTTCAGACAACTAGCAAAGAGAAAACTTAAGTCGGAAAATAGCTTTTTTGTTTAGTTCAGAGCCGAGATACTCTTTTCCTTGGAAGTAAATGAAATTCGTAGTTTTGAATTATGAAAACAGTTTAAATAACGATTAAATTGGACATAAGAGGTACCACCACAAAATAGATAATTTTATTAAGATTACAAACTACTTAATCTGTAACTCAATGAACTACGTAAGTTGTTGGTTACTCAAACTTGAGTAATGACATTCTCTTATGATGTAGGCTATGCAACTAGGTGTCATTAAAGTTCATTAAAATGTAAACTACTTTACATAAAGCAATAACACTCTATTATAATGTAAGCTACGCAACGTGATCTTATTAAACCTCATTAAGCCGTAGGTTACTCAACCTAGAGTAATTACATTTTATTAAGATGTAGGCTGCTCAGCCTTGAATAACTGTTTCTTTAAAATGTATGTTACGCAACCTGTAGTTTGAGTGTTCTGTCAGATTTGTTTTAATTGCACAACTAAGTATATCCGTAATTATTAACCTATCATATTAGTCTTCAGTTAATTAATTTCATATAACTGATTGAGAATAATTCTAAATTATAGTTACACTCATAATGATGATTGTTCAGTATTAACTTCGAATAAGAAATGAGAATTAATCATGGTATTCAAAACTGGCATAGCGGGCATTTGTGGTATTACTGCCGAAAATGTCTTTAACAAGGAGAAAAGTTAACCGTTAATGCGATGCAGTCATAAGTTTTGCTCGCCCAGTGTACTGATATATAATACTAAATATTACCAGACAGTTTGTTATGTTAGGTTATCATCCTTAATTGCTATATAATTCTGTATTATCTTAGTTCATATTTTCATAGGTTTAATCAGAAATTATTAATCTGAGAAGGCAACCTAGCTTCGACCCACTGTTTTTGATTATTTTTTCGACTGTATTAATTTCAAATTAATTAAAAGTACAAGAAGTTCGTATTCTAAATCTGATAGCCACCTGATGCATCACAATTGACTAAACAACTAGGTTAAAGGTCAGACAAAGTCATCCTTAAACTAAAGCTGGGGGAGGGAAGTGTCCACTTAGTAGCACACCCGCCCAGTACATGCCTACTATAAACCATTAGCATAATGCTCCTGTATTTGTAAATGTAGAATATGTTCAACGGCATAGTACGGCTCGAATCTTCCAAAAATGTAGAGATTCAAAACACCAGGTCAAGAAAGTACTGCCTTTTTGTGGTATCCTATGGGAGTAGACTTTCCTGTGTAAAACAAAACAAAGAGTTTTGACTTTAAAAAAATTACTTAGATACTATAAGTTATAGGCAGTATAGCTTTAAGCAGGGTGAAGAGCTTGACGTGTACTGAATTTCGTCGGTCTCATTAATGTGTAAGCCTAATAAATAATACATGGAGCATCTTAAAAGCCCATTTTGTCAGTTACAAAATTTTCTTTACTAGTCACGTGGACTTTTATTTCATCCATCAGCTTCTTTTTCCTTTGTTTACAGGCCGGCGTGGCCATTTGGTTTAGGCACTCGATTCTTAAACCGAGGATTACGGGTTTGAATTCCCGTCACACAAAACATGCTCGCCTTTCCAGCCGTGGGGGCGTTATAATGTGACGATCAATCCCACTATTCGTTGGTAAAAGAGTAGTCCAAGAGTAGGCGATGGGTGATGATGACTATCTGCGTTCCTTATAGTCTTACACTGCTAAATTAGGGACGGCTAACGTAGATAGCTCTTGTGTAGCTTTGCGCGAAATTCATAACAAACCAAACCAATTATTCTTGAAGTAATTTGGTGTGTAAGTTTGGCATCATAGCTGTTGGATTTTTACACTTGGGTTTTAAAGAAAACTCAGAGCCCGAGGCTGGTTACATAACAAGGTTTTCTAAGTTAAGTTTACAGTTTGCAAAATATTTTTATGTTTTATACATCTACAAAATATCTTTGTGTTTTATACATCTACAAAACATCTCTATGTTTTATGCATCTGCAAAATATCTTTATGTTTTATACATCTACAAAATATCTTTATGTTTTATACATTTACAAAACATCTCTATGTTTTATACATATATTAAATATCTTTATGTTTTATACATCTACAAATTATCTATGTTTTATACATCTATAAAATATCTTTATGTTTTATACATCTACAAAATGTCTTTATGTTTTATACATCTGCAAAATATTTTTATGTTTTATACATCTACAAAATATCTTTAGGTTTTATATATCTTTCTACCAGCGATTGTTCAGGCTACTGGAAATAAATATATCCTATTTAACCCTTCAGTATATATTTTAAAAATCTTATAACGATGTAGTTTTTATTGAATAAGTATTGTTGTACATTATGATAATTTCACACTCCAGTGGCGACACAGGCGACATATTTTACATTTATCTATTTGTCTTCGGGCGACTTCCGATTATTCGACGGTGAAATGCTGTCGTAGGAAGCTTAGTGTTTGAGGTTTGTCAGAGTCAGTAGTTATTGTTATGCGACAAATATGCAAAGAGATTGGAAGCATAGCAACCATATTTGACCACAAAATTCATCAATGGGCATTTTGCTTTTAACATATTTAAACGTGGTCTTGGAAACCAAAATCCGCTTTCAGTAAGGGCTTGAGAAACTTTTCTTAAGATATAAGGTCTAAAAATGACCCAATGTCATTTGTTATGATCTTGATTCCTGTTGCAGTGTGGGCAACAGTGCTCAAACATTGCTAAAAGAATGAACATATTGAACGATGGAGTAAGCAGATTCATGATTAGTACAGTTCTGAGGCATCGCTATATATCTGGTTGTCTCGAATAATTATTTTAATAAACTGGAAATAATGAAGTACGATAAAATATGTTTACGAAGCAATGATGTTTATACAACAATGACAGCTCCAAGAACATACCAAGAAAGCTATCGCCATATGATCAAATGATATCTAGTTTAAGAAAAACTGGCACTCTCAAGGACAACAGAGGAGTTATTTAAAACAGGGATTCGGAGAAACTCGCTGAAAAACATCCACTATTTGTTTAAATTGGAAAAAATAGACATTATCAAGGTTAAAAGGGGTTATTAAAGCTATAAACTAAAGATGAGAAAGTGTTTGTCGTATGTTTGAGTTGAAGCGAATTGACGCTATAGAGGTTAAAAGAGGATAAGCAAACTTAGACGTTGAAACCAAGAAGAACCTTGGGATTGGACCAACGCTACAGTATGGGCTGTGGTTTCCAAGAGAATGATTAACTGATAAAATTAGAAGTTCGTTAACAAGAGAGAAACCTTTACCATTTGATAACTCGTCAGTAGGAATTATTAGTAACTAATGAACTTGAGAAATAACAAACAGGAAATCAGCTGATACCATGGTACTATGATTAGGCCAACAATTTCCCCCTCAGCTAGTATAAAAGGTTCTAGAACAGACGACAGAATATACAAAATAATCAGAAATCTAGCAAGCACACCGAACTGATCTGATCATTCAAGAGGATCGATAAAAGATGTCTCTTACCGATAGTAGAAACGCCATTTATCGCCCAAGCTCCATATAAGTAATTTTAATGCCATTCTTTGTTAAACATCAGTCATCGTGTTAATAGAGTTAAAATGATTGTCTATGATAAACATGAATAACGAAAAACTGAATATATATGTGTGTGTAAATATTAATTGTTCAATGACTTAAATAAAAGTGTTATTGGAAGTCTTAGTCTTAGTTACATTATTTGTTTGTAAAAGAGTAGTCTAAGAGTTGGCGGTAGGTGGTGATGAATAGCTGCCTTTCATCTTGTCTTACACTGCTAAATAACAGACGGCTAGCACAGATAGACTTCGTGTAACTTTGAGTGAAATTCAGAAAACAAACAAACAATCCATGCAGCCTAAACCAAAAATCTTTTGAATATAATAACACTTGCCCTTGTCATTAGTCACCTGATGTAAAAAACACTAACATTTTTCGCAAATGACGTATGAGCAACTCCCTAATTACTGACAGGTTTTGCTGATTCACTTCGATAAGTTGAGGAATGAAATCTACACATTTTAGAATAACATAAGATCGATTAGAACAGCAACGTTTCTAAACTAGGCTGAAACAGAATGGTTCATAATACGTTATTAAAAAAGTCATTAGGATTCACTGACATGTAAAATTTCGACACTGTGTACAAAAAGTATGTCTCGATTTAGCCACAAAACTAAGACTTTTTTTCCAAAAAGAATGCCTTGATTTAGCCACAAAATTACGACTTTTTTCACTTAATGAATTTTTATTCGAATGCGAAATCTTAGACTGCTGAATTAACTTTTTGAGCATTCTGGACAAAATTTGTAGTTGGCTGAAATATATTTTATTTTAATGTTGTTACTTGTAATGAAACATCGCAACGAAACATTTTACACGAAATTATGCGATTAATTAATCAAGCATTAAAAGATTAGATGTTACTGTAAGGACTACGTAATAAATGGTTTTCCACACTTACTTACACAGCACATTAATTGGTTGGGTTTGTTTTGAATATCGTGCAAAGCTACTCGAGGACTATCTGCGCTAGCCGGCCCTAATTTAACAGTGTAAGACTAGAAGGAAGGCAGCTTATCATCACCACCCACCACCAACTCTTGGGCTACTTCTCTACCAACGCATAGTGGGATTGACCGTAAAATTATAATGCCCCCATAACTGAAAGAGCGAGTATGTTTGAAGCTATAGGGATTCGAACCCACGCCCCTCAGATTACGAGTCGATTGCCTTATCCACCTGGCCATGCCGGACCCTGCATATGGATTGCATGAAAATCGGAAATAGCACTTATTTGTATGCTTTCATATAACATCAGTGACACTGCTAAACGCATAATACATGGTCTAGTTTTACGAGTTAACTATCGCAAAATAAGCAAGCAGATATTGTGTATTAACGACTGGAGTGAAATCGTTTCATGTTAATTTTGCATATTTATATTATGTTAATGCACTTTTGCTTCTCGTAATACTTTTGTAATAGTTATAACATTTCTCTTAGTGTGACTTTAAATGCATAAAAGTTAATTGTATTTCGTCTGAAACTAGTGTTGATTATTCTGCTCGTGTGGAACGCACTCTCTTTTCGTGGTTGATGTAGGTTTGATAGAAGCACGTGCGAGATTATAACTAAGTATCAAAGCGCTATTTCACGCATGAGCAGTGTATGTGATATGCATGCTGATATTGTAATCGTGAAAATAAACAGCTCGAACCTCGCACGTGATGTTTCGCAACTGGTAATAAATATTGAATTTTGCAACACCAGAAGCACTTCAGGTTGTACGCGTCATCCATGAGTATATCAGTTTACATTAGAAACATATTTTTTTCAATATACATATATAGAGCCATCTATCATTCTAATATTTACTATGTGTTAGAAAAAAACATATATGAAGCCCAAAAAACAGTCCCACAATGGGTCAGCGGTAAGCTTCAGGGCTGGTATCACGAGAATCCAGAGTTTGGGACCCGTGATGGTAACAGCACAACTATCCCGTTGTGCAATTTTGACCTAGTCAAAGACAAAGCAAAATGTGATTAGAAGCCAGTGTAGGATTTGAAACGATTCTTATTAAAAACAGAAAACGAACAAAACAACAACTTACAGTAAGTTAAGTTTAAATGCTGAACAGCAACGTCATACTTCGTGTGTTTTATATAACCCATTGATGTTTGTTTGTACGAAACGCTGGCCGCACGAACCTCGTTACCTTTGTATAAAAGGTTAATTACTTTGCATTTTCAGAATTATCACGTTCTGGATACAGTTCTTTGTAATACACTAAACCAATTATGTCTTTCCGCTTCTTTGCCTACTTCACAATGCTCCACCTCTGGCTTTTATCTTTCATCAAACTCCTCACACACAATTTTATGTCACAATGTGCCTTGATAAAGAGCAGCTGTTGTAAATAGTCTAAGTTCCTCAAGAAAATACATTGTCCAATGAGAAACACGACAGAATTCTTTTCTGTCGTTTACTTTAATCGCTCAAACTATTATTGATATGGCTTATGTGTTTTATCCTTCCCTTGCTCTTTTCACTTATACGTTTATTCAAGTGAATTCTCAATAATCAGAACAACAACAATAAAAACGTTGATTATTCCATAGTAATATAGTACATGTGTTTGTTTAGTTCTTGTTGACTGCTAGTTAATGGCATTTTAAAGGAGGCCCGACATGGCTAGGTGGTTAAGGCACTCGAGTCGTAATCTGAGGGTTGTGGTTTCGAACCCCCGTCACACCAAACATACTCGCCTTTTCGGCCGTGGAGGCGTTATAATGTGACAGTCAACCCCACTATTCGTTGGCAAAAGTGTAGCTCAAGAGTTGGCGGTGGGTGGTGATGACTAGCTGCCATTCCTCTATAGTCTTATATTGCTAAATTACGGACGGCTAGCGAAATTCGAAAACAATCTAGAAGTTTCTATGAAAAATCGTAATAATTGTTCCTGATTTATGAGATATAGCATTAAATACTAAACTGTTTACCAGTATTTATCTCAAGGAGAGTGCACTACCTATGTAAGTCGCTGTTGGTTATTGCTGTCGAAAAATAGGGACGTTTATACCATAAAGACATCACTTGACCCACCAGTGGAAAAGATCGTTGCCCGCTTTAGCAGGCCGTTATTTACTTTAAAGTAATAGTTTCCACGAGAAAACACTTGTGATACTTCAGATGAATGGCCCCAAACAATGGGGATCTTGTAGAAAAGGAACTTATCCACTTTTCTGATTACAGTTCAATGTTAAATCTACGTTATCTTGTATGCATGAAAATTCAGAAATGTTTCGCTAAATGAACTTAAAGAATTAAATAAAAGTGTAGAAGACACCTAGTATGACTGCTTATTACAATGGCACATTTGTAAGGTAAGAAATAAATTTATTTTGAAATTTGATAATAATTAATATAACTGAGAAAATAACTACAATAACAACAAACATAACATATTTGGAGGTTTATAATCAAGCCAAATAGTCCATGGTGTTTCTCATTGTCATAATTTATCTGCACATATGGTTAAACAGCGTCGAAACAGAAAGTTAAAGTATTAACAGATTACATTAAAACAAATAGTTTTAATGTTGGTATTATTAACGAGTTATAGGTGGGTTGTAAAAAATGTTAAATTTCTGGTTCGAGTTTATTTTATCAAAAATGTACTACACTCTACTAAGTCATTAATGAAGTTTAACTTATGACTTACTCTTTGGGTATTAAAACTTTTCGCTTGGTGCTAGTATAAAACAATGTTTATAAAATAAAACTTTGCAATAGACGTGCTTATCCGAAAGTTCGCCTGTAGTTATTGTTTTGTTAAATCACGTTAACTTGTTACGGAGACGCCTATAAACATGAAGGCTGAAAGCACATGTTCACATTCCACACCCGTTTCTCGAAAATGTACAAACAAAGCATACTGCTTAATCGAGTCTTGCTTTTTCAACAGGCGGAAGAGATGGATAGCACAGCACTCTCCAGCAGACACTTAGTCAATTGAGGCTGTTTTAAATCACTTTGGGATCCTAAATAAATAAATAAACCAGAAATGGTGGCGAGTGTAAATATCGATGACACAGTACAACTAAAATTACCTGCGATTAGCAAAACATTTTAAGTATTGTGAAGTTAATACATTCTATTCTAAGTAATATGAAGTTAATACATTATATTCTAAGTAATATGAAGTTAATACATTCTATTCTAAGTAATATGAAATGAATACATTCTATTCTAAGTAATATGAAGTTAATACATTCTATTCTAAGTAATATGAAATTAATACATTCTATGTTTTATACTTTTGAATTATATATAAAGGTATTTTTGTAATAATTCCAAAATTTTGTGTTTTCTTAAATGAAGCCTCCTATTTTACTGTGGTATGTCTGTGTAATTATAACGACAGAAAAGAGGTTTCGATACCCGTCGTAGACAGAGCACAGATAGCCCATTGTGTCTCTATGTGCTTAACTTCAAACAAACAAATCATAAATTAAAACAAGTTATCTTTTTTATTTTGTTTGTATGATTGATTTGTTTTAGCGCAAAGCCATATGGGGCTATCTGGCGGAATCGAATTCCTGATCTCAGCATTGTAAGTTCATGGATTTACCGCTGACCTAGTGGGGGCTCAGGTACTGGTTTTGGTGCGTGAGAGTTGATGTTGTGTCGGATATGTAGTCTTATAAACCTTGTTACAGACTTGCTTTATTTTTCTGTTTCTTGTTAAGTGCAGAGCTGTCTTTCTTATCAGCTTATCACAGGTATATAAACCCGATCGTCACTCTATTAATAAAGAAAACTACAATCTGGCCCATAATTTCCTTTGAGTATGACATCATCAACTTTAACCATGCTTTGCACTGTCAACCGTTGTTTTGAATCACAGATAGAAAAATGTCAGAGACTGTGTAATAAAACAAACGTATATTTGAGTAAGCCCTAACACTGTTTATAACACTTACGGCTTGTACGTTCTGTTTTCAAAACCCAGAAAGTCTTGTGATAACGAATCAGCAGCTTATAAATATTTTCAAATAACTAGAGCATCACTGGCAAGGGCTACCTGTAGAAGCTAAAACGCATGCGTGATACGAAATAGAGCAGAGCATGGCTCAGGGGCTAGTGTGCCGGACCCTGAAACTAAAATTTCGTAGCTCGCGTCTCGTTACCGCCGGAGAAGTTTTCTAACGTTTTACCCTTCTTGTTCTTGACTGCTGTTGCTTTAACCGACGTCCAAATTTTTAAATTTTATTTGTATATCTTTAGTTTGATACGTTTACTTGTAATGGTCACACACGATACTTCCTTTGATAACATGAACAGAGATAAATTTATTTTAACCACACACACACACACAAATAACAACTAAAATACATCGTTTCTCATACGACACACACTTAATTTTATAATAATGCGACAGCGGTTAGCGCAATGGAATGAATTGCAGATGATATATCGATTATATTAGACATTAGGCTTGTAGATTATTGTATTATAACAAAAACGACTGATTATAATCACTCTTCGCCAGCATTAGACGATTACGTCATAACAATAATAATGATTTAGTTTAAATATTTCTTCTAAATTAATTTTGTGGTTCTTATTTATTTTCTTTATTTCAGAAGTTTCACGCAAAGGAACACAGAGGGCTATGTACACATAGCTATCCCTAATTTTTAACTGAAAGACTAGAGGAAATTTAGCTAGTTATCAACAGTAGTTATTGCCTACTCCTGGGATACTCTAGTCTGATTGGATAGTGACATGTGACCGTCACTCTTATAGGCCACAAATTGCACAGCATATTTTTTCAGCAATGGACTGCGCGACATGAATTCTTAGATTCGCAGTCTGAACATGCTTGTCGATGAGCCACGGTCAGCCACTTTTGTAGATCTAAATTGCAAATGTCTACTATTTTTGTTAAATTTGTAAGTAGTGACTTGTATTATTTTACTTTTTTACTTGGTTTCATTAAGTCTGATTGGTTATATTGTTTAGACTAATTTTTGAACACTTTATTGCATTATAAATATATTAATGAAGAATCATTTGCATTGTTGTTTTATAGACTGAGTTTTAAGATTAACCTATCACTTATAAGTTGGACGAACCTTGTAAAGTACTATTGGGATTATGGCTGAAAATGTCATTAACTGTGAAAGTACGTAAATAATGATTAAATGCATTTTAGGCATTATAAGTTTTATTTTGTAGTGTAATCAGTGGTTTCTGATATTAAATGTCTTTCTAGTCAATTTATTATGCACGATTGTCTTAATCTGTTTATCAATTATTTTGTAAATGATTTAATTCTGCTAGTAATTAAACTTTCAAAATATACATTGATGCCTCGTTCTTGACAGGAAAAGCTAATTATTTCGCTCATTTAAGCAGTAAGGTGAAATGAGAGATACATATCACGTATTTCGGTTATTTGAAAACGAAAGCAGTTGGACAACGTGGTTCTAAACACGCATCCAGTTATTAAGTAGAGAACACCGAATTTCAGTTTTATCTTAGAATGAACGTGTTTAAGCCTCTTGACGCTGAACGCAAAGACGACATATAAAAGGATAAGGTTAGAAGAGTGAAGGTTATTTAAGTTAAGAATTAGTGGATTTATTACCAACATTATGTAATGGTTGACATTACCAGCAGACGATTTATAGAATATAACATGAAACATCTTGGCTCATATAATTTCAGGAAAAGGTTTGGTTTGAATTTCGCACAAAGCTACACGAGGGCTATCTGCGCTAGCCGTCCCTAATTTAGCAGTGTGAGACTAGAGAGAAGTCTTCACCATCCATCACCAACTCTTGGGCTACTCTTTTACCGACTAATAGTGGGGTTGACCGACATAATATATTGTTCATATAGTTCACTGATTGGCAAATGATTGAGAGACATTATCATTTACAGACACATTTCCTGTGAGGAAATATATTACAAGTCTTGAATTAACTTAATTTATAATTTTAACCTACATAAAAACAGTAACTAAAACAACTTATAGAGTTTTAACTCTCTGACCGCAGATGCCCCCCAGTAACATAGTGGTACGTTTGCGGACTCACACCGCTAGAATCCGGGTTTTGATACATGTGGTGGGCAAAGCACATTGTGTAGCTTTGTGCTCTATTACAAACAAACAAAACTTGACCGCTGATTCCTCGTACAGGGTGCGGTCCACTGCGGGTAGTGGAATGAGAGTGCCCTATACACTGTGTACAGCTCGCGAAAATTCCGAGTGCGTTTAAACCCGCTGTTTCTTGACAAACTTTCTATTGGTCTTTAAAGTTTCTAATTACAGTAATTGATTTAATTTTGAAATAAAAATATTTTGTGTCCAAAATTATGTTTCCAACAACAATTCAGTCCGTACAATTAAATAGCATGATGGTGTCATTTTAAAATCTTTGACCATTCTTTTACTTAAGAATAGTGGGATTGGCTGTAGGTTTACAACGTCCTCACGGCAAAGTGGGCGATTATCTTCAGTGAAGATATTCAAACGCTATAGTTGTTGTTTGTAATTAAGCACAAAGCTGCACAATGGGCTATATGTGCTTTGCCCACCACGGGTATCGAAACTCGGATTCTAAAGTTGTAAGCTACCATATACATCGTGGTGCCACTGGGGGGAGACAAGCGCTCTAACGGACTGCTATTGATTGAAGAGCAAGTGCAAAATGATCCCAAATTTGAAAACAGCGACAAAATAATAAGAATTTATGATTTATTTCGCGCAAAGCTACACAAGGACTATCTGCGCTAGTCGTCCTTAATTTAGCAGTGTAAGACTGGGATTCGAACCAAACATGCTCGCTCTTTCAGCCGTAGGGAAGTTATAATGTGACGGTCAATCCCACTATTCGTTGGTAAAAGAGTAGCCCAAGAGTTGACGATGAGTGGTGATGACTAGCTGCCTTCCCTCTTGTCTTACACTGTTAAATTAAGGACTGCTAGCGCAGATAGTCCTTGTGTAGCTTTGCGCGAAATTCAAAACAAACCAAAGCAATAGAGAAAACGATCGTATACATTATTTGAAAAAAAAAGTGTTTCTTAATCTAGTCCTGGTATAATTTCACTGGTAACAACATGCAAAGGCTAAAAATATAAATATTCATTCTTCCTGAGCTTTTCTAGCCAAACAAGCGACTTTCGTCAGTAATCACAAGGAATGTGATCAAACTCTTACCACGGTTATTGCAGATCATATACAATTAGATAGGAACCCAATTCACGAGAAGAACTACACATAGACGTTTCTGACAACGTTTCGATCTTCTTAGCCGATTGAGGTCTTCTCTAAAGATAAGATGTTTGTTGACCCAAATTCTGTATCAGAAAACAGATTTGGTTTGATTTGTTATGAATTTAGCGTAAAGCTACACGAGGGCTATCTGCGCTAGCCATCCCTAATTTAGCAATGTAAGACTAGAGGGAAGGCAGCTAGTCATCACCACCTATCGCCAACTTTTGGGCTACTCTTTTACCAATGAATAGTGGGATTGACTGACATAATAGCGGCCCTACAGCTGATTGGGCGACCATGTTTGATGTGACGGAAATTCGAACACGCGATTATAAAATATCAGATATTCAGCTTTGGATTTTACACACAAAAAAAGTGAACAAAGTATCTCTGTCAGGAATCTTCTCATAAAGGTGTATTGTAGTATATTCGTTAAACAACAAAGAGTATATCGTAACGTTTTCGATCAACAGCAGACAGTATATTGTAGGGTATTCTTCCAACAACAGACAGTCTTTTGTACAGTATTCTTTTAACAACAAACAATATGTTGTAACGTATTCTTTCAACAACAGACAGTATACTGTAACATTCTTTCAACAACAGACAATATACTGTGACGTATTCTTTCAACAACAGAAAGTATATTGTAAGGTATTCTTTCAATAACAGACATTATATTATAGGATATTCTTTCAACAACAGACAGCATATTGTAGGATATTCTTTCAACAACGGACAGTATATTTTAACGTATTATTTCAACAACAAACAGTATGTTGTTATGTATTCTTTCAACAAGAGACAGTGTGTTGTAGAATATTCATTCAACAACAGATAATATGTTGTAGGGTATTCTTTGAACAACAGATAGCATGCTGTAGGGTATTCTTTCAACAACGGACAGTATATTGTAACGTATTCTTTCAACAACAGAACTATATTGTAGGGTATACTTTCAACAACAATAGTTTGTTATAGGATATTCTTTGAACAACATATAGTACGTTCTAGAATGTACTCTCTGTTGTTTAAGGAATACCCAATAACATGTTGTCCGTTGTTGAAAGAATATCCTAGAACATACTATCTGTTGTTGTAGGGTATTCTTTCAACAACAGAGGGTATATTGTAACATATTCTTTCAAAAACAGTCAGTATTTTGTAAAGTATTCGTTCAACAACAGTGTGTTGTAGGGTATTCTTTCAAGAAAAGATGGTATATTGTAGGGTATTCTTTCAAAAACAGACAGTATGTTGTAGCGTATTCTTTCAACAACAGATGATATGCTGTAGGATATTTTTTCAACAACAGACAATATATTGCGGCGAAATCTTTCAACAAAAAAACAATATACTGTGACGTATTCTTTTAACAACAGAAAGTATATTGTAGGGTAGTTTTTCAACAGCAAACAGTATATTGTAGTTTATTCTTTAAACAACGAATAGTACGTTCAAGGATATTCTTTCAACAACAGACAGACAGCAGATAGTATGTTGTAACGTATTCTTTCAACAACAGACAGTGTATTGTAGGGTATACTTTCAACAACAATAGTACGTTGTAGGGTATTCTTCTAACAACAATAGTATGTTGAAGGGTATTTTTTCAACAACTGATAATATGTTGTAGAATATTCTTTCAAAAACAGATATTATGTTGTAGGGTATTCTTTCAACAACAGATAGTATATTGTAACATATTTTTTCAACAATAGACAGTGTATTCTAGGGTATTCTTTGAACAACATGTAGTATGTTTTGGGGTATTATTTCAATAACTGATAATATGTTGTAAAGTATTCTTTCAAAAACATATAGTATGTTGTTGGGTATACTTTCAACAACAATAGTACGTTGTAGGGTATTCTTTCAACATCAATAGTATGTTGTAGGGTATTTTTTCAACAACTGATAATATGTTGTAGAATATTTTTTCAAAACAGATAGTATGTTGTAGGGTATTCTTTCAATAACAGATAGTATGTTGTAACGTATTCTTTCAACAATAGACAGTGTATTCTAGGGTATTCTTTGAACAACATGTAGTATGTTTCAGGGTATTCTTTCAACAACAGACAGTATATTGTAGTGTATACTTTCAACAAGGATAGTATGATGCAGGGTATTCTTTCAACAACAGACAGTATGCTGTAGGGTATTATTTCAACAACATATAGTATTTTTTAGGGTATGTCTCAACGACAGATATTATGTTTTAGGGTATTCTTTCAGCAACAAACAGTATATTGTAGGATATTCTTTCAACAACAGATAGTATGTTGAAAGGTATTCTTTCAACAACAGATACTTTGTTGTAGGGTATTCTTTGACTACAGATAATTTGTTGTAGGGTATTGTTTCAGCAACAGATAGTATATTGTAGGGTATTCTTTCAACCAAAGAAAATAGTTTGTAGGGTATTTGTTCAAGAACAGGCAGTATATTGTAGGGTATTCTTTCAACAACAGAAAATATTTTGTAGAGCATTCTTTTAAGAACAGATAGTGTATTGTAGTGTATTTTTTTAACAACAGATAGTATGTTGGAAGGTATTCTTTCAACAACACATAGTTTGTTGTTGGGTATTGTTTCAGCAACAGATAGTTTGTTGTAGGATATTCTTTCAACAAGACATAATATGTTGCAATAGTAGCGTAATTGTAGGAACAGAACAGTTCGTGACTTTTTATTCACAAGAACAAGTACCTATTATTTAATGAAACTCACTAGACGGTCTTCTTAAAAATGCAAGAAGTCTTAGAAATACATTTTCTCAAAATAGGCTTAAGTAGCACGTAGTATGGTAGTTGTAAAGACATGGCAGTTTTCAACCAATCGTTCGTTTCGCGGAACAGTAAATAGTCATTATGGTAAAATACACTGTATGTGCAACTGTAGGTTTCTGAGGTACTAAAGTGGATTTTTCATATGGTTGATTTGATGGAAAGGTCAAGCAAATAAATTACTACGTATGAGTTTTATTAAGGTGCCCTAAAATTCATCCTTTGACCACTTCGCCATAATTATCATAACACTGGAAGCAAGTATATCTTCTATAACATTCGGTTATTTTTCCCGGCATGGGAACCGATAAGGCCCGGCATGGCCAAGCGTGTTAAGGCGTGAGACTCGTAATCTGAGGGTCGCGGGTTCGCATCACCGTCGCGCCAAACATGCTCGCCCTTTCAGCCGTGGGGGCGTTATAATGTGACAGTCAATCCCACTATTCGATGGTAAAAGAGTAGCCCCAGAGTTGGCGGTGGGTGGTGATGACTAGCTGCCTTCCCTCTAGTCTTACACTGCTAAATTAGGGACGGCTAGCACAGATAGCCCTCGAGTAGCTTTGCGCGAAATTCCAAAACAAACAAACATACAAACAAACTGTAACATTCCCTTTTCTGATGTCATCTGGACTCTAACGTAGATATTAAAAAAAGTTAAAAGTTTAACTAGGTAACTTAATAAAAGAAAACTGATTTGTCTGTTAATTTGACAACCCTAACATATCTTAATAAAATGAAGTAACCCGTTTTAACTGTGTTCTATCTGCAGAGGTTGATCGAACTTTAAATTCTAGCGTTGTAAGTCCTGAAGCTCACAACTGAACTAATGAGGGACAAGAGAAATTAAATAATTCGGATGAATTTTGCGTGACGATACTTTTGAAATTGTTGCTCATTTTTAGTTTCCGTAGTTTGGAAAACTAACGTTGTTTGCCCGTGCAATTTCTGCACGTGTTTTAAATACATTTTTAATCATAATTACTGTCATTTTTTATTGTTTCAGTAAAACTACACAATTGATACATCATTTTACCAGGAACTACTATATACGTCGCTTAGGAAAAAAGTGCGCTTGTATTATTGTTTCGACTTTTATTCAGTAATGTGAGGTATGAAGTCACTTCATGTAGCTATGTAACATGCGAAAGCTAAGAGTCAAAACACTCGTTGTTTTTTTTTCAAGTATTTCCAGCCAAGTAATCGAATCTCGTCTTCCAAACAGGATGGAATACTAACTGAATAAATAAATAAAAGTAAGCACAATCGATTTCTATTTTAATTATAAGCAACCAATAAGAAAGACGACATTTTTTTACTAGCCGCGAGTTACTTAAGATGTCGCTTTGTTGCACAAACTGTTTATAATTTAAAACTACTTTCCTGTGCAGCTGGAGGACACTGTCAGAACTTGAAAGTGATGACAACTTTTAAGATTATTGAAACAAGGACTGAAATATTTAATCCATGCACTTCGTGTAAGAAGGAAACTTCCAAACAAAAACATAAACATTTATTTATCACACCAAACTTAATAGTGCAGAAATCCCCTTTAAACTTAGCGATTAAATAAGATTTCTCTTTCGAACACACAAGAACTTTCGACGACATTTATGAATTTTTTTTTTATATTTACGCAAAGCTACACGAGGGCTATCTGCGCTAGCCGTTCCTAATTTAGCAGTGTAAGACCAGAGGGAAGGCAGCTAGTTATCACCATCCACTGCCAACACTTGGGTTACTCTTTTACCAACGAATAGTGGGATTGATCGTCACATTTTAACGCCCACACGGCTGAAAGGGCGAGCATGTTTTGTGTGACGGGAATTCAAACCAGAGACTTTCGGATAACGAGTCGAGTGCCTTAAAGGAAGCCATTAACACTGTTTTAAAGATGTGATATTACCACCATAATTTTTAACGAATCTATTTGGTAATGTAAAGCAAAAGTCTCCTCCAAGTAATAAGGTTACGATCCTAAAACTAATGTTGGTTACTATCAAATGTCACTTACTTATTTGTTGTATTTGGTTGGAGTATATTGACAAACGGTCATGATATAGAATGAAAAACATCTGGGGTGTTAAAAAAAGGTACGTCCAAAAAAACAACAAAAAACGATTGAGAATGCAACTTAAATAATGAAATCAAAATTGGCGGCCATTCGGTACCTACACTTGATAAGAATTATACAGCAAATGTTCATCCAGTAATTAGCTTGACTGCATACATTGTTTTACCACCATCATGACCAAAGATGAAGACATGCGACCTGGATAAGTGCTGAACGAATATTTACTGGGCCTCCCGGCATGGCCAGGTGGTTAAGGCACTCGAATCGTAATCCGAGAGTAGTGGGTTCGAATCCCCATCACACCAAACATGGTCGCCCTTTCAGCCGTGTGGGCGTTAAAATGTGACGATCAATTATTCGTTGGTAAAGAGTAGCCCAAGAGTTGGTAGTGGGTGGTGACGATTAGCAGCTTTCCCTCTAGTCTTACACTACAAGAATAGGTACGGCTAGCGCAGATAGCCCTTGAGCAGCTTTGCACGAAATTCAAACAAACAAAACAAAACAATATTTACTATGAATTTTTGTTTCTTTTTTAGTTAAGCACAAATCTACACAATGGGCTATCTCTTCTCTGCTTTCCACAGGTATCGAAACCCGATTTATGGCGTTGTAAATCCGCAAACATATCGCTATGCCACTGAAGGGCTGTAAAACTATTACCACTGCTGTAAGTGTTGCTTCCAGTTTGCTTATTCCTTTAAGTTGCACACTGAATCTGTTCTTAGCAGTAGTTCTTGTTTTTAATTAACACCTAAGGTGTTGTTGATCAGATTCGCATCTAACATGTATGTTCGACGACGTATGTGATAATACTAACAATTTAGACTCAAAATAAGGTTTCCGTTTTTAATGTGTTTGTGAAGGTGGTATGGTGATGAATTGTCGATTAGAAAAGAATATTATCCATAATTTTATGATCTCCAACTTCTTCACTGACCACACCTAAACTTCATAACTCAACACAGGATATGATTAGGTTTCAAAGGTATACCGAAAGAGGTTTCTTTGTTTGTTTGTTTTTGGATTTCGCATAAAGCTACAGAGGATAATCTACGCAAGCTGTCCCTAATTTAGCAATGTAACACTAGAGGGAAGGCAGATAGTCATCGCTACCTAGCGTCAACTAAATTAGGGACATCTACTGCAGATAGCCCTCGTGTAGCTTTGTGCGAAATTCACAAACAAACAAACGACGGTTCTTCTTCGAACTCTTCCCAAGTCGGTAGTTTTGTTACCATGACAATTTATCTTGGCGATATTGCTCGTAGTTAGACTTCATAAATCTCAATGCGCCATAAACGTGATCAGTAAACTGCACAGCTTTTCACTACCCCCCAAAAAAAACAAACAACACAACAAAACAACAACAACAAATAAAAAGCAGTATTTGTGCTTGGTAAAAACCGACTCGAACACGAGTGTACATTTCTGATCATTCTATATTTTTACTTCTTGTGTTACATTAAGCTGCAGAGGCTAAAGTCGATAAAGTTCACTCGAATTTAATAAAAAGCTGTTGCTAGTGGAAAAATTTAACAGAAGACCTTCAAATTTAACCCATTTTGAACTTGGAAATGTGGGGATATCATTGTGGAAATACTTGATCAAACTCTACGTAACTAAGGGCAACTTTTTAAAATAACATCTAGTTTCTGTTCCAGAAATAATATAATATGATTTGTAATTAAACACAAATCTACACTGTTCTGCCCACAACGGCTATCAAAACTCGGTTGCTTGCTTCGTAAGTCCACAGACGTACCGCTGTGCTACTAGGAGCGTAATATTATTTACTGCTACTGTCATGGTTTTTAGGTTGTCACATTTCGAAAGTTTTTGTAAGAAATTGTTTAGAAAAAACATTCGAAAACGTTTCGTTTTAGAATTTTATTTATTTTTACTGAATACAAAGTTCAACGTATGTATAAACTTAGTCTTAACGTTTTGTTATTTATTGACATATTTTTTTCTAATCGATATTTCATTTGCCACTTAAAACCTTCACCAGTCCCAGTTATAATAGTAATAAAAACCTAGAGCCCTATCTTTAAAATAGCATTATCGAAAATCTGTTTGTTTTCGAATGTAGTGCAAACCTATATAAGGTTTGGTTTTCTTTTGATTTTTGCGCAAAGCTACACGAGGACTATATGCGCTAACCGTTCCTTATTTAGCAGTGTAAGATTAGAGGGAAGGCAGCTAGTCATCCCCACCCACCGCCAACTCTTGGGCTACTCTTTTACTAACGAATAGTGGAAATGACCGTTACGTTATAACGTCCCCATGGCTGAAAGGCGAACATGCTTGGTGTGGCGGGGATTCGAACCCACGACCCTCGGATTACGAGTAGAATGCTTTAACTAGCTGGCCTTGCCGGGCCCCTGCATGAGGATTATCTGCCTAGCCGTCCTTAATCTCGCAGTGAAAGACTATAGGGAAAGCAGCTAGCTAGCATCACGCGCCGCCATATCTTGGGGATACTCTTTTGTCAACAAATATTGTTATTGACCGTCACATAATAATGCCTCCACAGCTGAAAGGGCGAGCATTTTTGGTGAGTCTAAGCCCTACCTACTTGACCTTAGTAATTAATACGTGGTGTCATAAAAAGTAGATTTTATTTTGTTTCTTTGAACATAAGTTGGAAACTGAAAAATATAAAAATTTTACTCAAATTCTAGGTTTCAAACTCGTAAGTTACCGAACATTGTTGCCTTACAATGGAACATATGATGTCGTCTAGCTTCATACAGCTTCAATCTCAAAACATTATTAGCCGAGGCTTCGCAGCTCAAAGAATGGTTCTGAGTTTTTCATGTATTGTCTGTTGTTTGATATGATTTTTTTTCTTCCTGCGATAGATTTAACTGTTGAGCTATTTTACTACTCTTTTGATAATCTCGATTTTTGTTGCATTATTAGTGTGCAGTTCGTTTACGTTTTAATAATTTGTTCTCGGTTGTCGCCCCGCAAGCCGGAACGCTAACCACTAAACTAAACGTAGTCCCGTTTGCCTTTGCCAATTAACATTTCCTAACAGCTTGACGTTTTCCTATTAATCATCCGATATACAAAACTCAGAGTCTTATTTGTTTTTGAACTATGTTTTTAAACTAAGGAACGTTTAAGTACGCTGTTACACACTACTCTGGTTCGTCCTCTCATTAGTTTGAAATACGTGAATGAAAAAGAAAAGATATATAACGTTGGAACCTGATCCAGTCATCAATTTTCAAAATGAGGTATTCTGTACTTCTTTCGCTGTATAGGTCACTTACTTTATTACTTTTATCATTTTAACCATGTATAGAGGTCGCTGTTATTAACGTAATGTAAGACTAAATTACTCGGATAAAGTTGTATCAGCATTAGACTTCCTCTCAATCTGCTAATGCCGTGTTTTGTGTTTGTGTAATCTTACACAGACAAAAAAAATATTAAAAGAAGTGTAGATGGATGAGCCAGATTTCAGAGAAATTTTAATCACCCAACACTGTATTAAACCAAACAATATTTTATTTTGAACAGTGAATTTTGTTATTTTTACTTTCCTTTTCTGTCTTCTCTTTAGGTTTAGCTGTTTAGACGTGACATCGGGGTTGAAAGTAAAAGTAAGACATTATTAATTTTGATAAAATTTGTGTTAGTTTGATGAGGGCAAGGGGGAAGAACTCAATTATTTAGTGTAACACACTTGTGCTGAATATTGTCATTTTATGTGTTCTTGTCATACGTGTGTGTAAATATTTTATGATTAGAAGGCATCAGATGACTTTTCTGGATTTACAACTAGAAAGTATTAGATGACAATCCTGGATTTATCATCAGAAGGCACTAGGTGCATACCTGAATTTATCACTAGACAATGCTAGATGTTATGCTTTGATTTATAACTAGAAGGTACTAATTATCATAACTGAATTCATCATTAGAAGATGTTAGGTTGCATACCTAGATTTATAACTAGAAGGTGTTAGACGACGTGTTTGGATTTATCGCTAGAAGGTGCTAGATGCCATACCTGGATTTATGTCTAGAAGATATTAGATGACATACCCTGATTTATCACTAGAAGGTGCTAGATGTTATAGCTGGATTTATCGCTAGAAGGTGCTAGATGCCATACCTGGATTTATGTCTAGAAGATATTAGATGACATACCTGATTTATCGCTAGAAGGTGCTAGATGTTATAGCTGGATTTATCGCTAGAAGGTGCTAGATGCCATACCTGGATTTATGTCTAGAAGATATTAGATGACATACCCTGATTTATCACTAGAAGGTGCTAGATGTTATAGCTGGATTTATCGCTAGAAGGTGCTAGATGCCATACCTGGATTTATGTCTAGAAGATATTAGATGACATACCCTGATTTATCACTAGAAGGTGCTAGATGTTATAGCTGGATTTATCGCTAGAAGGTGCTAGATGCCATACCTGGATTTATGTCTAGAAGATATTAGATGACATACCCTGATTTATCACTAGAAGGTGCTAGATGTTATAGCTGGATTTATCGCTAGAAGGTGCTAGATGCCATACCTGGATTTATGTCTAGAAGATATTAGATGACATACCTGATTTATCACTAGAAGGTGCTAGATGTTATAGCTGGATTTATCGCTAGAAGGTGCTAGATGCCATACCTGGATTTATGTCTAGAAGATATTAGATGACATACCCTGATTTATCACTAGAAGGTGCTAGATGTTATAGCTGGATATATCACTGGAAGGCGCTAGATGTCATATCCGGATTTATGTTCAGAAGATGTTAGATGGCAAAGCTAGATTTATCACTAGAAGGCGCTAGATACCATTCCTGAATTTATCAATAGAGGGCGCTATATATTATACATTGGATTCGTTATTTGCATATATGGATTTATCACTAGAATACGCCAGATGGCAAACCTTGATTTATCACTAGAAGGTTCTAAATGTAATACTTGGATTAATCTCTAGAAGGCACTAGACAGTATACCTAGACTTATCGTTAGAATGTCTAAAATGACGTAAGTGCATAAACCACTGGAATACTTCGAGTTTGAACACTTATCTAATAACTCGAATATAAAAGCCGCTTCATAACCGTGGAAAGTTTCATCAGCAGTCTTCTTATAGATTAAAATTAGAAACTTGATATATGATTCAGGTTTTCCAAAAACTTTTATTTTCCACAAAGTAAATCAAATGTTACAAAATTAAAAACGTGTGTTTGTTTTCCTTATGGCAAATCCACATCGGGCTCTCTATGAAACTCACCGAGGGGAATCGAACTCCTGATTTTAGCGTTGTAAATCCGTAGACTTACCGCTGTACTAACGGGAGGCGACAGTGAAAGGTAACCTATACAGATTTCAATACATTAGACCACAACATTTTATTTTTTTTTAATGGTAATGTATACATACAATTTATAATGAAAACTATTCCAATTTGCATTACTAAGAAAGTGATTTTGTTTAATTTAACACTTAAATTTCTATTTCAAAATGTTATTCTGTCTAAGGTAATACTTGAAATTTACATTACGTATCAACAAATAATTCTTATTTCCATTACTACATATTACTTTGTTCAGTATAATAATTTGTATTACATTACTAACAAATATTTTGTGATATAATAATTTTAATTACCAATACAAAAAATATGGTATTCTAAAGCAGTTGTTTTTATTTACATTACTAGCACGTAATCTTGTCTGATATAACAATTTTAGTTACCATTACAAACAAATATGGTTGTCTAATGTAATGTTTATAATTCCCATTAACGACAAAGATTTTTTTAAACCCCTCATTATTGTTTGAATTTATTGTAATAGGTTTTCTTTCACCATATAAGTACTAAGAAATAATTAAAATGCTTTTATTTTCATTTAAGAAACCATATATTCAACAGCATAACACCTAAACGTTCACTTTTAGGGTTAAGAAAGTAGCATAATTTTTGTGTTTCTGCAAAAGAAAACATTCTCATAATAGACTTGCAAAAATATATGAAATAACATAATTTTCGACAAAAAGATTTCAAAACCAGTACCGTAATCCACGACAACTTTAACAAGTACAGAATTCTGTCCGTCTTAGTTTATAGTTCTACAAATGTACTTCCAATTCTTTATAACAGAATTACATATATCGTTCCTTCTTTGTTACCTAATTAAAGAACATGGCCTCAGTGAAGCCACATACCTTGCGGTATGATAATAAACAAACAAAAACTTTCTGCAAACTGTACTTACTACGCCATGACATCCGAGCATCAATAAAACATCCAATTCCCGACGCGTAAGTATGAACACGATTAGCAGATTTTACCAATGAGAACATATAATCAGCCAATCAAGAAAAAATCATTCAAAAACCCAACCAATCAATGGAAGCTCATTAAAAAAAACATCCATTCAAAGGAAGTTTATTCACAAGATCAATATCAAGTATAAAACGAGTTTTCTTCGTGTTTAAAACTTTACTGGTAAGTTTTAAACAGGAGAATTATATATCTTCGTTTTAAAATTAATATTTCTTTGAAAATTATAATTTTTTAATAAACCCGTGAGAACGACTTAAATTATCTAGATCAATAGCACCGCACGTGAAATAGAAAAAAAAAGACACGTACTGCCAAATGTGTAAAGAAAGTAGATCTGAGTTCATGTATGAAAGAAACTACTAGAACTATCGATTTGACAGAACTTCAAGTAAAATAAACTTTTTCGTTAAGTTCTGATAAATTCTAACAAGGAGTCACTCTAAATCTTTGCATCAGTCTATTAGTGTAGGAATGACTATTACCAATTTTTTAGTTCAGAAGGAATAAACATAAATTAAGCCGTTGCAACGAATTCTGTAATATTTCTTGCTTTGGAACATCCTCGACAGGTATACATGCTGAGTCCTAGAAAGAGTTGTTTCTTGTATTGAACACCACTTGCCTTCGACCTTACCAAAAAAGTTTCAATATTTTTGCCATTTATATATGTATATATATATATATATATATATATTTTAGTTCCATATCATTTCAATTTAAAAGGAGCGCATATCGGTTTTAGGGATTCTGCGACTCGCAAAACCTCGGAGAAGCGTAAAGCTTCTGGGCTGGTTATCTTCACAATAGAATCCCGGGTTGTCTTCTTTAAAAGATGGTCATTAATTCTACCAGATATTCACTTTCAGGCCGAAGATTGGATTTGCAACATGAATGTAGGTAGGCCTAGAATGAAGATCCAAGAAGGTATAAATGCATCGACTCGTCCCTTGGCTAGATCTGAAGAGATAAAACACATATTACAAAAATACGGCACGTGTCTGTAAGTGTATAATCATATAAATTTGGTAAAAATACGTTTCCATCTACATCTGCTTGGAACTATTATCACCGATTTACGCACTTTTACACGAAAGTCCTGGTTTATATTTTCACTAAACAACAAATATCTCACACTTCAGACACTATCTGTTTCTCACAGAATTCTCACCTTTCTTATACATTAGAATTCAAGAAATCTTGTCAGAAAATACCAGAGGTCGTCATTTTTAAAGATGACTAAGTTTACGTAAATTAACATTGACCCCGTATTTCGTGGAGCATATAATAAAATTTGCTGAAGACACAAATTTCCAAAACATAACATTTTATTTGAGCAGCATATAGTAGATAAAGAAATAATAACACCAACAACCTAATGTACTAACTTAAATTGGTTTGTTTTGTTTTGAATTTCGCGCAAAGCTACTCGAGGGCTATTTGCACTGGTCGTTCCCAATTCAGCAGAGAAAAATTAAAGGGAAAGCAGCTAGTCACCACCACCCACCGCCAACTCTTGGGCTACTTTTTTACCAACGAATAGTGGGATTGACCGTAACATTTTAATGCCCCCACGGCTGAAAGGGCGAGCATGTTTGGTGTGAGGGGGATTCGAGCCCGCGACCCTCGGATTACGAGTCGAGTGCCTTAACCACCTGGTCATGCTGGGCCACTAACTTAGAAACTTAGCATGAATTTACACTGTTTAAACTGAACTAATTTACACTTATTGTGTCAATAAACACAAACAACAACAACCATGAAAATGGATGAATGACAAAAATACCTGCTTCTAAATTTCCTACAACATGAAGCCCGGATGTTTGTTGAAAACCTCCAATGAACACTTCCTTTTCGTTTGTATCAATTACCTTGGCAACGGTAGCGGTGCATCTAATTTTAAGACCATCACCATGCAAGTGTTTCTGGGTAACAATGAATCTTAGACCTAGTCGACAAAATGTGATTCCATTTTCTTGATGGACATCCGGGTATCTGACAAGATACGAGATATTTGCCTGCGTGGAAGTAACAGTAGTGTAAAGCTATTTGCTCTCGAAATTAACCATATATATATATTTCTTTTCTGCCAAAAATAATAAAAAAGTGGCTTAAACTTCTCAATAGTGAAACGACAAAGAATATTTTATAAGTTCATAAGTGCAGCTTCGTATAAAATATTGTACGTGAAGCATTAGGCTTCAATAAAAAAAACAAAGAAAAGAGACAGCTATGTGAAACATCATGTTTACTACTATATTTACATTACATCCTGACAAGGAAGTTAATAAGCTGATAAATATTCCAAGTTTGTTCCATGCCGAACTGTCAAATGGCACTTTGCTTCCGAATAAAAGATCCCCCTTTAAAACAGTAAAACTTTCCAAGACTTTTTGAAAGCTAATTTCTATTACTTCCCAAATCTACAATATTTAAACAAAATGATAATGAAGCTAAATTTTAATAATACTAATAGTTTTGTAATGTTTTACAGCATATCCATTATACAAATGGAATAATTGCAGTTTTTTGGTTTTTTTACCGTTCACGAATGAAAACCAAAACCTTTTTTTTATATTTCCGAACTTGTAATGGAACTCTTCTTGGATTTTGCAAGAAGATTTATAGTTAGTGGATGAAGGAACGACCTTGCTGTTACAAGGCCAACCATCATTAAGAAAAAGAGGATTGTCCCTGGTTTTACATGAACGAAGAACATTATAGAGGAAGGAACGACCCTGATTTTATGAGAACATTAAACATTAATAAAGGAAGGAATACTTCTGGTTCTGCAAGTATGCTTATGATTAATAGAAGTAAGAAAGTATTTTGTTATACATTAATAGGAGAAGAAACACCTTTGCTTTTATAAGGATGATAGACATTAACGGGAACAGGAAGGCCCTTGAATTAACAAGAATGACGAACATTAATAGGAGGAGGAACATCGTTGGTTTTATAAGGACGATGAACATTAAAAGGGTGATGAAGGCCCTTTGGTATACAAGATAGCAATAATCAGTAGAAAGAATGGTTTTGGTTTTTGTACGTCGACAGCAATTATTAACACAAAGGGAAGATATTTGATTTTATAAGAATAACGATGCTCATTAGTGTGTAAGAAAGTGTTAAAATTTACAGATAAAGGTAGAAGGTTTAATTTGCTCAGCTGAAAAAAAAAACTACTGTTTTGAAACACTTGTTTGTTTGCAGTTAAGCACGAAGATACACAGAGGGCTATCTGTGTTGTGCCACTGGGGGTGGCAAGCAATCATGTTCGAACGTTTGTTTCAAAATATCCCACGTTGGTACAGCGGTATGTATTCGGATTTATAACACTAGAAATCTGGTTTCGATACCCGTGATGGATTGAGCACAGATAGCCCTCTGTGTATCTTCGTGCTTAACTGCAAACAAACAAGTGTTTCGAAACAATAGTTTTTCCAGCTTAGCAAATTAAACCTACAAACAAACAAAACATGATATATACGGACATTTAACACGGGAAAGAATTGACGACCGACTTGTCAATGAAAGAATGTTGTGAAGCTTTGAAGGTACTGTGTACTTCATTACATTTATACGTTTGTAATTTAGAGTAACTATAGCAATGAATTTGACAAATACAAAATATTATCAGGTGAGTCAGTGGCCATTTTACGAATGTACGATGCTGATACCTTGTAATACGTAAAACAATTGTGTTATTCTATCAAGCAAACAAAATAATAAATGTTTATCTTTTGCAAACTGAGCCTATGCTAAAGTGTTAGACTGAAAGGACTATAACTATTTAAGAAAGGTACTCATAGAACTTGGTTTTGATGGTAAATTATAAGAGTGGTTGATTTGACGTATAAAAATAGTATCTTTTGTGTAGTTCATGTTTCAGTTTCAGTTATTTCCTTTAATAGAGGCATGCCACTAGGATATCCAAGCAAGTGGGATTTTATTTAGCCATAGAATATTTCATTTATTGCTTAAGATTAAGAAAATTAGTTCTTTACGATCGTTATCAAGTTTTAGGGGCTGTCCAAGACTTAAAGTGACGATATAAATGTTAAAATGACATAGAACTTAACGTTACTGGAACACAATAAAGGATGTGGAAGTACATTTCTCATCAAAGTTCGATAAAGACAAGCCTCTTGGTTTACGGCCTGGTGCTTAATAAACAATGATTAAACCGGGTAGAGTTTGAATCAATTAATGGCTGTTATTACATTATGGTTTAAACCCATTGTTGATCGTGTTGTATTAACCAATGGTGGTGAATATGTACCTCTAATACAGAACCATCAGTTAACAAAAACAGAGAATTAAAATTGCAAGTAGAAGCTTAGTAAAAAAAAAGTGTTTGTTTGTTTGTTTTGAATTCACACAAACCTACTCGAAGGCTATTTGTGCTAGCCGTCCCTAATTTAGCAGTGTAAGACTAGAGGGAAAGCAGCAAGTGTGGCACGACGGGGATGCAAACCCGCGATCCTCAGATTACGAATCGCACGCCTTAACGCGTTTGGCCATGCCGGGCCATAGGTTTATGTACGATGTGTCATCTTCTTGGTTCGTTTGTTTTAGAGCAAAGCCAAATCGGGCTATATTCCCGTAAATTTATCGCTGCTTAAATTGAACTGTATTATGATAATATGTAATAACTACCACGTATACTTTAGTTTTGTTGTGAATGAACTCTGGATAAAAGTGGTAATTTATTGAAGGTTACTTAATTACATCTAACTACCTTAGAAAGAACATGCAAATCGTCTAATTAATGATTATTGGCATTTATATTAGTTTGAAAAACACAGCAATTCGAAAGTAGTGGAGTACGAAATTTTATTTTTATCTTAGACATTAGTATTATATACGGTTTCTGGCACAAAGAAGAAACATAACACATCCCAAAGTTTAAAGCAGTTAAAGAGACAGTAATATATAACTTAATTAAGAAAGTGAGACCTTTGATTATATTACAATATACGTGGGATATACAAAATGATGGATTAAACCAAAGACAACAACTAGACTTAAGTATTCTGATTATGAGCCAAGGATAAACATATTGTGAAATTTCCGACTTTTGAAAAAACAATTCTATACGACATTTATTTTACGAGCTTCGTAATTAATGTTTAAATTTTATTTAATGAGTTTAATACTACATACTGTACATATAAATCGATAATCGGAATTAAACTTGTAAAACAACAGTTTGGTTGTTTCAAGGGCAGTTTTTAGTACCATTCACTAAACATTTTCCAATTACTGGTTTGAGGTTGGTAATTGTGGAAAAATAACATTGAGATTTTGCTTTGTAAACAAAACAACGAAAATACATTTGGCGTCCATTTTAACTTCTGTGAACTAATTTCGGACGTTAGTATTTCTACGAAGACATCGTATAACTTCAGTGGAAAAAACTTACGTGTGAAGAAACTAGCTAGCCTCCCGCTAAGCGAAGTGTACCTATGTTTCAACATAGAATTGATTCGCTCTACGTGAACCGTCGACCAAACATTCAGTTTCAGGTCAGGTAGAAGACTCAATATTGTTTGTAAGTTTGTAAAATTCTTGTATATAAATCATCATTTATAATAACCGTTATTATAATTTATATTATTGTTTATATATTAAAATATATTTGTATTAAGAAAGAACATTGTGTGTATCAATCTTGTTGGCAAATATCCTAAAATGGATACATATCGACATTCAATTAACTTCTAAATTAAAACTAAAATTTCCAGCTATTTGAAATAATACGCAACATAATCGGACACTTGTCTGAGATAAATTATAATTTAAAATAAATTATGTTACAACTGTTACTTTAATATCTATCTATATATCTTTACCGGTTTTCCATTGATAGTCCACGAGAGCCTAAGAGATTTTGTAAAGCGCGAAGACGAACAATTCAAGTCCACAATGTCCCCCACAACGTATTTTCCTCTGTCTCCTGTTACTCGTGGGGCGATGTCTTGGACGACGACATTTGATGCTAAAAATGAAAAAAAAAAGATTATTTCTATTTATTAAGCTAAGCGAAACGCCCACCGAGGCGATTGATTTGCTTTGCTTTGAATTTCACGAAAAGCTACACGAGGGCTATCTGCGCTAGCCGTCCCTAATTTAGCAGTGTAAGACTAGAGGGAAGGCAGCTAGATACCACCACCCACCGCCAAACACCGAAACGAACTGAGAATTATATCATTTCAGTAATAAAATTCTGATACTTCTTTCAGCAGACTATAATGAAGTTTTAATACCAATTAAAATGAGAGTAAACTTAACGAATAGTGAAAATCAAATATAGAAAAAAAAGCAATTTGAAGTAGTTTGAAGTTATGATATCAAATGTTTAACTTGCTCAAAATTTAACATGTTTATTCATAAACTTTGATGACAATACACCTAAAGGAACTTAGCTCTAGAAAACATGGTTAATATCACAGACGTTTGAAGACGTAAGTACTTTTTTTTCTTCTTTCATTTTCTTGACTATGATAGATGTTCGTTATTATCACATATTTTCCAAAAATAGTTTACCTTTTAAGATTACATAAATGTTCATAAAATATTGTACGTAAAAGTATGCTTTGATCGTCACTGGCTGCAATTAGCAATTAAAAAACATTGTATCATTTGGTGCAGTTGTTTATTATTTTTATTTTAAGTGTTTAAGTAATCTAGAGGTTAGGGCCTTAGTCTTAGGCTGACGATCATAGCATCGAATCCATAGCGTCCTCTTTACGTTGGCCTGCGTAATAGCAGAAGTTATAAGACATTGCTTATTACGCCTTTAGCATGCACCTTCACTTCATGTTCATTAAAGCCGTCACTGAGGATGTTTGCGGCTGGAATAATGAAGTGCGCAGCACTCGATCGGTTGTTGTGCAGCTGCGCAGCCTGGAGGGAACACTGGATATGACCCTAGGAACTTTTGTTTGTGATAAGCACACGGCTTCTGCGCATGAAATCTATTTTAATGACCACCCATAATGGTGTTAATGTATTGTACGTCTTCAGTAAACCACATCAAGGAACATCCTTCTCAAAGAAATCAAATCCATTGTCACCTTCTAGGCACTGCAGGATTTGTTTTTCATAATAGCACCAAAATTAAGTAAGAAAGCACGCATTACAGGGATTACCAGGCTCAAAATCGGTTGTGTTCATGACCATGTTGCCATGCCAGTTGGAGAAGGAATCTTAAGGGTTATCTATCTATTTATTTGTTGCAGTTATTCATAGACATATCAAAGATGGCGTAATGGTAAAATGCTTTGAAGACGGGCTAAAGTGATTGATATTCATTAATTAAGAGACCGGATTATTGTTCTCATACTAAGATAACTGTTGATGCCTAAGAAGTGTTGAAAAAAAAGTTTTAAGTTGGAAAAAACAAAGCAAAAAATTTTGTGAAAGTGCAGAAGTAAGGTAGTAAGAAAAATCACTAGTGATTGTAAGTATTATTAATTGGCGATACGAAATGTCACTTGTAGCTACCACTCACGGTTGACATCAGAGGTTAATGGTTCTGATAAGTGTCATTAAGAGGTGATATTAGGGAATCATTTATGATGGAAATTCTTATTCAGGATGGCTTAAATAAAGAGTACAATCCATATTATGCTAACTGAATGACACGTCAGTACTAAACCAGTGGCTGAACTGCTATATTGTGACGATAGGAATGTTTTCGCAGTAAAGAAATTCAAGAACAAGTCAAATCAGAAAAATAAAAAAAAACGTATTAGAAAACTAGTGCAATGAAAGAGAAAGACGTTAAAACGATCAGAAAGCATATAGCAACATAAAGTTAGCAACGAAAGTATATGAATTTTAAACACCAGAAATCTTCCCTAGGACTATTGCGATGAACATGTAATCCTACCACTAGGTTCATATAATTAAACATGACGCTTCACTCACCTTTATTATACCATTCTACCGTCGGTCATAACTTAAGAACTACTTTCTCAACCGCAGTAAGTGAGACAAGTCACAAGCTTAAGGAAAGAAGCACAATCACAGAAGAAAGAACGAAATAATAAAATGTGAGTGCTAGTCTATAACCCATAAAGAACAATACTCGTGTAAAGGCTTACGTGAAATAAATATTCTTAACGATTTTTCCTGTGATGAATTATTCACATTAAATTTTCTATTTGTGATATTGAGTGTGGAATCTTTGATGGACTGGACCATAATGCTATGAGCAAGAATAACTTAGGTTGTGATGCTATGGAGAGAAATAGTATGGGTTGTGATGTTATGAGCAGGAATAGCATGGGTTGTGATGCTATGAACAGAAACAGTGTAGGTATGATGTCATGTTTAAAGCCAAGTGTGTAAAAGTTATTACTGAGTAGTAGAATTTACGTTTTCCTTGGCTACTCATAAAAGAAAAACAACAACAAATATTCGATGGATTTTAAAAATGTTTTAACTGTTTGCACTCTAAGCCTCTTATGATATCATGACTATGTGTAAACTGTTTATACTCTAAGCCTCTTGTGATGTCATGTCTATGTGTAAACTGTTTACACTTTAAGTCTCTTGCGATATCATGACTATGTGTAAGCTGTTTACACTCTAAACCTCTTGTGATATGATGACTATGTGTAAACTTTTAACACTTTAAGCCTCTTATGATATCCTCAGTTTATTAATTACAGGGCCCCAATAAACATTTGAGATGCACAATAAAAGGAAAACAAAAACTACAATAAATGATGCAATTTTCCCGAAAGAGAGCAGCTTGGAGAGGTCACTTTATTCAACCACTCGTACACCATAGTGTAGTCTGCTGTCTGTTAGTCAGTAATTACACTAAAATGATGTTTCATAAGGGACGTTTAACGTTGTAATTTGTGCTGTAGTGATGTCAGTAAAACGTACGCATGCCACGAATCACGAGAACTTTTATTCACTCCGTAGGCTACAACACACCATGGGACATGAACTTCAAAACCAAGAAATAAAAGCATTTGTTACTTTTAATTTTGATTTTAGTTACCCTTGAAACAAACTACATTACATCCCCCTGTATGCTATATTTGGGAAATGAACAATTTCACTCAGTTTTTTCTTGGTCAGTTCCTTACCTTGAATATTGTAGAAAGTAACAAAACACATAAAGTCAGTCAATATGATGCAATACATGATTCGGGATTCAGACATTTAATTACTGAACATTTTGTTACCGCCACATTGTTACTTGGACAGCTCGTAACGGCTGAATTATTGTTACATCATTTTTGTGACGCAGCAGTTTTTGTTACGAACACCGGTTTTGTGACAGGTAGTTTTATTTAATTAAAAAAAATAATTGTAAATTGTCCAATCATTTGGGGGCCATTCACAACTTACATAACGCTATGGGGGTGAGAAGATGTCTAAGACTACATTACGATGAGTTACAGGGAAGAAGGGGCGTCTTGAATAGTGTTACAAAAAATAACTGAAAATTATTATGGTAGTGGTGAATCTTGTAACGAAATTCATTTATTACAAAAATCACTTGTAACAAAACCTTTCGTAACGTCGTGAAGACATGTTGGATACCGTAACGAAGTGTTCTTCATAGGAAGGAATGCAAGTGACGAGTTGTCTGTAGTAACTTTTCTCAACTCATGGATTCATCGTTAGCGAAAATTTTAAGTAACAACAAAGCAACTCGGTAAAACACGCGCCTTTCTTTGATTACTCGTACACACGAAACAACAACAAGATGATACAATGTTCTTCATTTCCTTACTTTTGTGTTTCATTCACAGGGATCTATGAAGACATTTATATTGGATAATACAGTGTGTTTTATCCAGAGTTTGTTGCACACCTGATTAGGTATTTATGTATAAGCAGTGTAGAAATTATATCAGCCATCAAAAGAAAGACAAACCCCAGATGCGTATTTGGAAGTATATTTTATTCTTAATACTCTCCATCCCCAGAGGCACAGCGGTATATCTTCGGACTCAGTACCCGTTGTGGGCAGAGCACAGATAGCCCACTGTGTGGCTTTGTGCTTAATTCCAAACAATTCAATATCTTCTCAATTCCCCTTTCCACTTTCATCGGTTATTATCTGTATTAAATGATAAAAAATCTAAGAACCCCTGACTGAAAGTATTCTGTTTGTTTTGAATTTTGCGCAAAGCTACACAAGACTAATTTAGTAATGTAAGACTAGAGGGAAGGCAGCTAGTCATCACCACCCACCACCAACTCTTGGGCTACTCAACGAATAGTGGGATTGACCGTAACTTTATAATTCATCCAAGGGTGAAAGGTCGCGTTTTGGGGATTCGAACCCGCGACCCTAATTATTACGAGTCGGGCGCCCTAAATTCCACAAACAACTATCTGCGGCTCACATGAAGTCTTTCTTCACACTTTTTATTTTGAAATCATGTTTTGCACACTTGCCTTAGCCTTAATTGTTAGGCTTAACTTACACTACCAAGACAGACCCTGCTAGAATTTTTTTTTAATGATAAAAACCCTATAGTCCGAGCTTTTAAAAGGTGGATCTTTTTTCTTCTTTGTTAGCATTATAATATGAATGAATTACCGAATAGAACAAAATCATCGTATACATACATTTATTAATGCATAATATATAGGCAAATTAGCATTGTTACACTATAGTATATACATGTATTTATCTATTATTAAGAAACAAAATATTATACTTTTTAAGTTTTTCTTTTAAAATAAAAACGCATCTTATCGAGTAAGAAATATTTCTAGATTGTTGCTTAAAACCCATAATGTAGGTAAATTTTAAAGAAATATTTTAACGTAAGGAGAAGTCCGTGTATAATTCTACATAAGTACATAAATTACTTAATAAAAAACTTATAATCGTCATTAAAGAATACATTTCAACATTAATATTAAACATTTTCAGCTGTATTGTGGTTTAACACATTCGTATCACGATGTACGTAAGCCTCTCGTTTTTGTAGTATAGGGTTATTACGTTTTGAAATATCGTAATGGCTAAACACGCAGGTCATAAAATATTTACCTTGCCTAAAAGCTAATAGTCACTCAAGTCTTGATAGACCAATGCGTCTACGACAGCTCATTCGTTAAATTCCCTGTGCGATCTGTGGTGTGTGCCACACAGAAGTTTTAGATAAAAAAAAAAGACATATTAAAGGTTTTAGAGAAAACTTCTTACAATAAAAATTGTCTGCTTTAATATTCTCTCCAACAATTAGTTCCTTGCTATGTGTTGAGTATTCTTGGATCACAGAGGCTGTACAGCGCAGGCGCATGGCGCCATAGCTGAAATGGCTGTAGGTTACGATAAATGTTAGGCCTAGTGCAGTTGTTTCTAACCCGTTCTGTTGTTTCTGAATAGGATACGCCGTTATGTACAATGGTTTTGCCTGGAAAAAAAAGAAAAAAAGATTTAATATTGCAGATAAAATATTAGTAGTGATATTTAAATATTCTTAGTTCAAAGTTCAAAATATGGTTGATACGAGAAAGGAAACTAAGATATAAAAACTTTGCTTTCATTCAAATGAAATAGCATTGACTGTGGTTTATGATACTAAACTTGGCGTTCGATATCTGCGGTGAGAAATAACAGAAATCCCATTGGGCAGATTCACGCTGAAATAAAACAAGCTGTCAAGATGACCTCTGAGCTACCGAGGGACTAGGCCATGTTTAATCAAAAAACAACGTTATATCAAATAAGAGAATATCTTGTAAGTAACACGAAAATTAAAGATTTATTTACAAAAAACAACAACAATTGGTATGCTTTTATCAAAACTTATTAGTTTAAACAACATATACTATGTTTCGCTAGGTTTGCTCACCATCGCCAGGTGGATACAATTCAGTGATTCAATCATTGATTTGATAGTTCAGTTTTATCCACTTGACGATGGTGGGTAAAACCTAGTGAAATCTAGATTTTTTTTTTTGAAAACTAAAAAGGTTTTTTTTAAAAAACATATTACTTGTTTCATCCGAAAACAAAACTTTGAGAACAACATCACATGTTTAAAAGCAAGAAATGATATAGCGTTCTCAGCGTTGCTCATCGCTGAGTCAGTGGTAATTTTGAGGGCATATACACACAAAATTCAGGGTTTGAGTTTTGCAGTATGTAAAGTGTAAGTTGTTTATTATGTAACTTCAGGCGTAAATAAAACAAACCATCCTTTATTGAAAAAAATGAGGTCGTTTTGTCAGGTAAAAGAAACAAATATTTCAATTTAACCTTTTGACCTGTTGTTCTCGTTGTTCATTTATGTTTTAATCAAACCTGTTAACCTTTGAACTTTATATTGAGAAATTCATTTCATATTAATTCACTACTGACAGTTTGTTACAGTCATAATAAAAAGAAAAGAACATAATAATATATTATAACTTGTTTGTTTCGTGCAAACCTACACAAGGGCCATCTGCACTAGTTCTCCCTGATTTTGGCAGTGATAAACTGGAGAGAAGGAAGCTAGTCAGCACCACTCACTGTCAACTTTTGGGCTACTCTTTTCCTAAATAATAGTGGGATTGACTGGTACATTATAATGCACCCATGGCTGAAAGGGCGAGCATGTTGGGGAAGGGAACTCAAACTTGTGACCCACAGATTACGAGTCGAGCGCCCTAACCACCAGGCCACGCATTATAGATAAAGACAATTCTAGAATCCTATCCATCACTGCAGGTAATTTATATTCTCGTTGCCTTGTTGTTGTTAAAACACACAGATGTGCAATAGGCTCTCTGTGGTGTGCCCACTACAAATATCGAAACCCGGTTTTTAGCGTTATAAATGGAAGGACAAGAGTTCATATTCCTCAGTGCTGTTGGAAAGTGAATTATTTATTAAAAGACATCCCATGACTTAGTCAGGTACAACCTACAAGAAACAACATGGTTCATTTAACCCACAGGATTATTTTATCTCACCTTTTTCCCGTTGACATACCAAGTCAAGTTGGAGGCGGGTTTAGACGATTTTGATTGACATGTCACGTTCACTACTTCCCCAATCTGATAAGTTGGCTGATTACCCTCAATATCAGGGGGTTCCTGTGGTAACGCTACAACGACAAAAAGAAAAAAAGTTTTGAGAAATCTCACTTTTTTTAACTCCTAATTTTACGATTTGTTTTTATACTGTTCTCTACCGGTGGGGTCCAACGAGATCAAGTAATTTGTTTATTTGACTACTACAACTATCAGTGTAATGGCGTGTATGAAATAATCAGTTTTCTATATAAAATACACACAAGGGACCCAGCAGTAGTTAACAGGATTCATGTTCTTACGTTTACACCATTGCCAACAAGTTAGGGCCTTACTGGTAAGTTGAGGCATAAACAGTTTAAAACAAATGTGCCGCTTAAAAAGCCGATGCGGATGTGCGTATGGAATTCGTTGGTGAATCAAGAGTTGAAAGAGAATGTGAAACGTATTATCAAGACAAGAGTTAAGTTCACCCGACATCTCAGACGTGCTACAGCTCACATGATATGTTTTTCTTACACATTTTTTTTCAAACATTTCAAGTATAAAGAATATTCACGAGTGATAAACACAAAGAAAAATCTAGAATGGAATAAGAAACGATCACTTCTCACAGCCAGCAACCTTGCAGGTAGATAAGGTGGACCAAACCGTCCTAAAAACCTTTTGATGAGAGAAAATTATGATCCATATTTATGGAAAGGACTGAAATATCTACGAAGAGAAGTGAGAACTCTGTCGTTTATCAGGAAAGTAGTTTTTAATGGATAAAAGAAAAAAAGACTCATTATCAGATGAAAAACAACAATAAAAACCTGGTGAAACGTACTTAAGGAACGTTTTGTTGAAGGAACGTGTCTATTCGAGTTTACTCTTTTCTTTAATAAATAAGACTAAATATTAAAAATCTCACGAGGATGACGCTATTATTGAAACTGTTTTGAAGCAGCTGACAATCTCATAATAAAGTTTTAAACTGTGAGTTTAGAACACTTTGGTATTTTGAATGCTGTAGTAATTATAATTGTATTTTATTACAGGAAATGAAAAAAAATCAAAATATGGAACTTTTATACTAAAATAAAATAGATTAAGATTGTTATGAGTGAGATACTGAAAGAAAAATATTTCCTAATGTGATCATAAATCATCAGATTCATGTTTTAATGTGTATTGTTAATTAGCGCTAACGATACGTATATTTACGGAAGATTTACGATGTTAAATTAGTTTTAATTCTAGACCAAAGAAATAAAATACAAATATTAAACACAGCACTTTAAATGCAAACGCATATGATTTTAATATAGTGATATAGTAGATATATTCGATGTCATAGAATAAATTATGAACGTGAAGTAACTCACCATATATTTTCAAAGTTTTATCTACTTGTACCGTACTGTAAGATGGCGCTTCTGTTGATACCTCACACTCGTATAGGCCTTCTGTGCTGAGGCTTGTCTCGGTAAGGAAGACATGGGTGTGATTTGATCTTTCTAACTACAGAGAATAATATAATGAGGCACATAGAATTCTCTGTCTACTATATGTATATATAAATAAATATCAGCAACACACACTCACATTTATATATATTTGCCGTTTGTGCTACCTGACAATACATATTTATTGACTGATCGGTATCACTGGCTATCGCCCCGGCATGGCCAGGTGGTCAGGACGCTCGACTCCCATTCTGAGGGTCACAGGTTCGAATCCCTGTCACACCAAATATGCTCGTTTTCTCAGGTGTGGGGGCATTATATGTGTGGTCAATCCCAATCTTAGCCTAAGAGTTGGCGGTGAGTGGTGATGACTAACTGCCTTCCCTCTAGTCTTATACTGCTAAATTAGGATTGGCTAGCGCAGAATAAGCGAAATTCAAAACAAACAATTCGGGACTTCTAAATTATATTTCAATTAAACTAATTGCTATAATGGTTATGTATTCAAATATGTCTGCTAATTCCAATATTGTGCTATTCGTTTTCTATGAAGACCATACCAATCTAGTATTATAGGAAACATGTTTATTTTGCAGCTTTAGTTTTTTATTTTTGATGAAAATTCGACTTTATATTTTAAAGCTTAGTGGTTTCCTTTAAATCTCATTTATTTCTAAATCATTCCTACGTGCATATGTATCTATTCATCCAGTATACGTATGCTTTTATACATCCAATATATATGTATATATACCTATTCATCCACTATACGTATGCTTGTATGTTTGTTTGTTTTTTGAATTTCGCACAAAGCTACTCGATGGCTATCTGTGCTAGCCGTCCCTAATTTAGCAATGTAAGACTAGAGGAAAGGCAGCTAGTCATCACTACCCACCGCCAACTCTTGAGCTACTCTTTTACCAACGAATAATGGGATTGACCGACAAATTATAACGCTCCCACGGCTGAACGGGCGAGCATGTTTGGATGCGAACCCGCGACCCTTAGATTACGAGTCGCACACCTCGTATGTATGCTTGTATACATCCAATATATTTATGTATGCTTGTACGCTTCGAATACATGTATTTATGCTTATATGCAAGAAATATATGTTTGTATGCATACATCCTTATACATTTATGTATGTATGCATAGAACAAATTTCACAATTACCTAATAACTTGTACTCCTGCGGGTTAGCGGTAACTTTATATGACTGCACGCTAAAAATCGGGATTGAATTCCTCTCGACAGTTAGAACGTAAATCACCCAATATACAGCATTGTGTTAAAACAGCAACAGCCTAATTGAGGTATAGCGCTCCCTAAAGTTCATAAATTTTGCACTTGGACATTTCTGGCTACGAAACAAATATAACACTTTCCACAAACATGCGATGTTACTTCATAATGTTGGATAAGATATTTGATTAGGGTATTTTTATTATGATTTTTTTATCGGTGACCCTATTCTCATCGTTTGACAACATATTCATTCAGTTAGTTTTTGTACACTGACGCTTAGCATGTGACAGGAAATTAACGTTCCCATTTTATGACATAAGTATTTTAAAATATTTCTTTATAGCTCAAATTTTCTGTATTGAGCTTCATACAAAGGTTTTTCATGCAAAAAAACAACAACAAAACAACAGAAACCAACAAGGTAAAACGAGAAAAAATAAAACTACAATTGAAATCTTTGAAGGTATCATAAAATTTATAGTTCACTTAAACAATATTCATCTTTTAAATTTTAGTTTATAATCACGTTTTAGCAAACACCATATGAGTGGAAAGTAATATAGATATATTTGTGTTATTATAGCCCTCTGCTCGATAATGTTTTAATTCCTGCACTGACATCAGTTCTCAGTAATTTGTTCAGAGTACATACATACACACAAAGAAAAATATTAGTTAATAACACTAATAGAAAAGTACATATACTTCAAAGGAACCTCGAATACCCAGAGTGTGATATTTTTTATGGATTTATGTTTGCTATTTCATTCAATAGATGGTGCCACACAACATTTATGCTTTTTGTCACACACACAGATACATACATACACTGCTGAACAAAATCTTAAGGCCAATGAACATAAAGAAATAATATGCATTTTGCGTTGTTAGACTCAATCACTTATTTGAGTATAGTTTCGAAAGATGAAAATAAGAAAAGGGAAAATAAAAACAACAACATTTTAGCATTTAATAGAGAAAATGTGAACTCTATGAAATTAGTCTAAATTCTAACTGGTCAAAAGTTTAAGACCATGCCAAAACGAAGTCCTAAACAGGGTAGGAAATGTCTCAGTAGTGAGCTGCACGGCCGTCATTGCGAATAACTTCAAACATTCGCTTTGGCATGGTCGATATACGCGTTTGCAGAAGGCTGATTGGAATGTTATTCCAAGTGGTGAAGATGGCTTCACAAAGATCATGCACTGTTTGGGATTGACGTCAATTTCTATAGACTTCCCTTCCCATCCACCCCCAAACATGCCAATGTAGCCAACTGCTGTTTGACGCCCCTGTATAACCTGAAGTTTCATTGTTTCATGGAAGGAGAAAGCACCCCAGATCATGATGGAATCTTCTCCACTGTGTCGTGTAGGAAATGTCTCCGGTGGGATGTCCTTATCGTGCCAGTAACGTTGGAAGCCATCTGGACCATCCAGGTTAAGTATTTTTCTCATCAGAGAACAAAACTTTCGTCCACTTTTCTACGTCCCATGTTTAGTGCTTCTCAGCAAAGTTTAACCGACCTGTTTCGTGGTGTGGAAGGAGGCGTAGCCTTTGAAGACGTTTACGGTTTTTAAAGCCTTTCTCTCGTAGATGCCGTCTTATTGTTCTTGAGCTGCATTCTGCGTCCGTTAGGGCCTTAATCTGGTTCGACGATCGTCTGGTGTCTTGCCGAACAACCCGTCGAATCCTCCTGCTCAACGCCGATGAAATTTTCTTGGGTCTACCACTTGAAATTCTCGTTCCGTATTCCTCAGGGTCTTTTAAGAAATTTGTAACAGCAGTTTTACTACTCCCAATCTCATCAGCGATGGTACATTGAGAGAGACCTTGCTTTTGCAGCTCGACAATTGTGTCACGTTCAAACTCTGTCAACTTTTTAGCCTTTGCCATGTTTTTACCAAATGTAACACAGGAGATGTCAGTGGGAGATGTTGACAACGATAATGCTTGAACACAAATGACTAAATTTCGTTACGTGTTTACTGATTAACGCTTCGTTTCAGTATGGTCTTAAACTTTTGACCAGCTAGTATTTAGGCTAATTTCATAGTGTTCGCATTTTCCCTATTAAATGCTAAAAAAGTTTTTATTTTTATTTTCCCTTTTCTTATTTTCATCTTTCGAAGCTTTATTCAGATAAGTGGTTGAGTCTAACAACGCAAAGTGCATATTTTTTTCCTTATGTTCATTGGCCTTAAGATTTTGGCCAGCAGTGGATATATATATAAACACACACACACACGCTATATCTATTATCGTAATAATAACGGGCCCAAATTTAACTTTAAATTAAATAACATGCAATACCCATAATAATGTTTGCAATCATCACTGCATTCAGTGTGAGATTATCTTTTAAAGAATAATAAAACCTGCAAACATATTAAAGTCAGGGCTCGAATTATAACTACTTAACAATGGCAACTCATAAGTATAATGAAAGAAATGTGTACCATACTGATATTCCTTTTTATACAAATATATATTGGACGTGGTTACTTTGTTTACTAAACATGAGTTAGATCAAAATTAAGGTTCAGCAGTACGAACATATTTAACAGTAACTGTGTAAAACAAATGTTAAGGGCAAACTAAGTACGGTTAGTAAAGATAAGAACATTTTGTACAGAGAGGGGTCTAGCATAATCTGGTGGTTAGGGGGAGCTCGACTCGCAATATGCGGGTCATAGTTTAAAATTCCCGTCATTTCACATGATCACCATTTCACCTATACTGGAATTATAATGTGACGATTAATCTAATTATCCGTTCGTAAGTGACTAACCAAAGAGTTGGCGGTGAGTAGTGTCAAATAATTGCCTTTCCTCTAATCTATCACTGCTAAGTTAAGAACGTCTGAGGAAGATAAACCTCGTGTAGTGTTGCTTAAAATTCAAAATAAACAACCAAACAAATTAAAAGGAAAATCAGTAACACTGTAGTTGCACACACGTGCTTTCACCGAGACGAAATCAGCCAATGAAGTAACTTATAAAATATTCCATTCATGCGCACGACTTCGTTAACAAAAAAAAGGAAACAAAAATTGTCAGTTATTTATTCAACTTTCCCCCACTGTCCAGCATTGATGAAAATATAGTATTCTTCATCGACAGTCGATACTTACATCAATATTGACTCCATGCAAATCGTACTTCTGTCCAGGAGGTTGGTCACTTGGAAGAAAACGGTAGAATTCTACGTGGTCTTTGTACCATTTGACTGAATATAAATCGTCACCTTCCAAGTCGTAACCACAATACATCCACACGGGGGAGCCAAGTGCAACGCCAGCAGGGACATTTAGTTCCACTAGTTTTAAACTGTAAACAGCTGCAAACGATAAGAAAATATAATAGGAATTATAGGAAAGAAATTTAATGTAGCGATTCATAACTATATATAGCAGTCAACTTATAATCTTGTACTTCACTATAAGGTCAAAAAGTAAATAAAACATTGAACTTATCAGAAATATACACATAGTTTAAATACAAGCTTATCTAAGTCTGTAATAAGTTCAGTGTAGGGTTTGTCTAGTTTTAGCAGAGAAGTTTCTGGGGTTTTTAGATGTATCCACATTCGCCGACGGTTCCTGTTTTGCAGTCATTCAATTAGCATTGTAAGCTGTGACCATTAGAGGGACACACAAGAGAAAAATTATAAATAAAATTTAGTGGAAACTGGTACAGTATTCAGATCATGGGGATGGTCTGTCTGGAACACGCCCTCTATTTCATGTAATTATTTAATTCGATGCAGTTGTTTGAACGGCTTATTTATGAACTAAAGATATGACAAGTAGTCTAGTAAATTTGAATTAGAGCTAAACCTAGATTAACACTTCTTTTTCCTCTCAACTGGTAAATACACCTTAAACCCGTTTCCAATAATTCAATAAAAACTGTGCCAAACTATTATTCCGTTAAGACCATTTAATCTTTTTTTGGTTTTTAGAGAAAAGCCACATTTAGCTACTTGTGGTGTCTACCACGGGGAGTCGAATCTCGGATTTCAGCGTTATAAGTCCATAAATTTACTGCTGTCCCACCAAAGAATTTATCCAAATGTCTAGGGAGTGACACACCCATTTTTCTGTATTGTCCTTAAAAATGAAGTTAATATATAAACAACAAAAACTTATGATTACAGTAGTCGTAGAGCACAGCAGCACATCAGAAGTTAAAAACGGTGGAGTGAATTTGAAAGTGGAAATGATATATATATATATATATATTGATGTATGTTGTTAAACATGTTCCCCGCTGGGACAGCGTTAAGTCTTCGGATTTACAACGCTAAAATCAGGGGGTTCGATTCCCTTCGGTGGACACAACAGATAGCCACGTGTGGCCTTGCTATTAGAAAAACATAACATAACGTTGTTAAACAAAAAAGTTACACAATGGTTTATCTGTACTGTGTCCTTTACAAGTATCGAAACCCGGTGTTTAGTATAATCCTTCCGACTTAACGCTGAGCCACTGGCGATTGGAAGGTTGAGATGTATAGGACTATATGTACATATAATTACTAAATTTCTATATATCTGGTGGTTGTAATGGGGAGAACTTCACTTCAGAATCCACTCATTAAGAATCTTCTTTCTTTCTTAACCCTTATGGCGTTTTTTTAATATTATACCTCTCGCGTTATCTTAAATCAAGTGAAGAGAATAATTGGTTTTTATTTTAGGGTACTCAACCCAAGCTAAACTAATTTAAGTCGAAATTCGTGCCACGATTTGGACTGGGTTGGAGGAAAAACGGAAGAGAATGTAAGAGGCTAAGATTCATGATAACAACTTCTAATGAAACTATAGTCAGAAAAAATATTATAAACAGCATATAACTTTACTTCATCGGTACGCATAACAAAATGTTGTGTCTTAGTTTGTTTACACACAAGTATAAATTTAATGGAATATTCCCATTGTTAACAATTTAATCAATTTCAACTTCAGTTCCATCTATTGTAATGCCACCCGCTTATGGATGGTCCAACGTTTGAGTAATGTTATACCGCTGATACCGTTACACAAGTTTGAATGTTGGGTAATATAACTGCGGCAGTTAATCTGGTACTATTCGGTTATGACAGGTTCAAGGATTGAGTCGCGTTATGACATCGATACCGTTGTGCACGTTTAAATTTGAGGCAGTTTAACGTGTAAACGCAAAACAGGCGGTGGATGCTGCTGTTCAGCATCTATAAATTAAGTATGGCCACAACCCCAGAAAATGACAGCGATTCCACTTATTTCCTCTCCTTTTTCTGGTTGAACCCGAGTCCATGTTATTGTACCTAATGTTTTGATGTTAAGCTCTCAACTGTGGACGGATCTAACAGAACAATACTGGTATTACTAGATTACTATTGGCGCAAACTCTAATGTTCAAAGTCCCACCAATTACAATCTAACGTTTACAACTGAGGAGATCTCTTGACAAATTATTTTGATATATTTTTACTTCGCTCAACTGTTTTAAGGTGAAGGTTACTGTTTTGAATGATATGTGGTGATTGTTACTGAACAATAGATTACGCTTAATTTGGAGTGACGGTTTACCTCTCAAGGTGGTTACAGTATTGTGTAACCTAAATGTGTTCATTCCCCCACTTCTTTAGGCTACTCTCAACACCCTACTTTTTAAGGTGGTATTTCCCGCTGGGTCAGCCGTAAGTTTACGGATTTACAACGCAAAAATCAAGGTTTCCATTCCTCTCGGTAGACACAGGAGATAACCCGTTTTTACTCTTTTCTAGGCCTTCCTTAATAACCACGTTTTTATATTATCGTACATCTATAAACGTGCTTATCCTAACTTTTAGGCTTTTCTCAACAATCACATGGCTCCAGCAGTGCGGGTGTATCAAAAAATATGTGTATCCGCCATTTCTATGCTCTCTTTGGTAACCTCGTGGTTACATCACTGTGTGTCAATAAATGTTTCTTCTTTTGATAATGTTTCAAAAACTCATAGATGTGTGCGGATGAAATGCTTTTTTTTTTCTCACCTTACCCATTTATTATTTTCTTCGTAAGTTTCTAACTATCAGATAAAAATCACATTTTCAAACATTTCATTTACTATTTGCAATTTTATTTGTAAATATGCCAGTTACCAAATGTATGTAAAATATTCCCTCTTTTTGTTTCTTTCCGTTCCCCTTATCAATACACCTCACCTTTTCTTATAAGAATGAACGAGGAGTCTGAGGCGTGCCACAGACAAAAATATTTGTTGGATCATTTATAAAGTTAACACAGTTTCCTTATTCAGAATACAATAATTTTAATCGCATGATTTTATATTCTCAATTCATTTATGATAGCGCGACCACACTTTCATTTTGATGTCGGATTTGGTAAAACATTTTGTATAGGTAATTTGTCTTGCGATCCTTAAAAGTAATACAGTCTAGATGAGAAAACAAAACAAAAAAGAACCACATGGCTAATATATGATCTTGCTGCGTGACATGGTTTCAACTGTTTCACCGAATATTTATGTCTACTTATTATCCGAATAAATGTCTTTTTTTTTTTTTTTTAGAGTTATTAACGCGGTCCCTCTGTCCGCTTAGGGAAATACCTTTCATATTCGCTAACTGTATACTTAGTCACAATTATGCGTAATATCAAGTCTCAACATTATTTAAATGGTTTAATATTTTGATGCTCTGTATTTCGCCAATTAATAATGGCTTAACTCCAAGGGACAAAACTAATTATTAAAGAATTATAACGTTGTAATTACACAATAAGCATTGAATAATTAAAGTGGAAGTGGTCACTTGAGAAGTAAATAGAGAGTAGATGGACGTCTCTGATGTTTTGAGTATTTTCATCTAATAACTTTTAATGCGAATTCATTTATTTCGTTTCATGTTTGGAGTTTGTTCAGATATTTAAAATTAGGTTTAAAGTAACTAGAAAAAAGAAGGTAGAAACATTGTTTTTTACTTTATTTTGCTAAAAGTGTTAATACCCATACCAGCCATCCTGATATACATTTTAACTAGAGCTTTGTCACGTAATACAAAAAAACTTACCAAAAAGATATTAAAATATTTATTAATTACAAAAGATAGGTTTGTTTTTATTTATCAGAAGTTTTAGACAAAGGTGAACTATTTTGAAACGTTCAACGAACTCCATTCATCTTCATACGAATTTCTATGGAAATACGTTTCGATTTACAGTTTGGGTTCTTTTACAGGTCTAACACGCAGTGTACTGACAAATAAAAACTAAATTATAAACAACAATGACGAGAACATTAGTGAAGCGCAACTATTTTTTTTTAAAGAAGGAAGTTCATAGTATTGATTCGAGGACACTTTTCTTGACACTTGTCCATGCCCAGTTGATCTAGTTGGGTCATATGATTAAAAATAATCACCATAACTAATATGATAAACATTGCAATAAAAAGTGTTAGAGGCAAAAGTAGGGTTAACAGTATACAAAAAGTATTCACATTTTTTGCTATCTCTCATAATTAAACTCACTAATTACATATTAATTATTAACACATTGCAGCTACTAACACTTCTGTTATTCCAGCTCTATATTTTTTCTTAAAAACGAGCTTGTAGTTGATGACAGTAGAGTGGATGTGTAGTAACAATACAAGACCAGTTTTGATGTGGTTTTTCCCCCAACAACACTGTATTATTTCAAAGCACTCATCGCAACAATGTGGTTGGGATGTCTAGAAATGGCATTTCATACACAAACACTGCAGCGTAGCATGAAAGATAATGAGGAGACAGTAATTCGTCAATCGAACCAGAATAACATATTCCCTTCTGAATAAAACGATCTTTAAATGGCCATAAACTTTTGCGAAACGTTTGAAATTAAACCACGTATCATGCGCACATAAATTAACAATCTATTTCGTTCTTCCACCTTTATTACTTCAGAGAGTCATAACATAAATCACTTTGATGGATACAGTTTGCAGACAGTCCACGCGACATGTTTCAAAGAAAGTATTAAGGAATCGATTACATAGCGTTCAGTTTTATACAGTTATCTAAGTTAGATTAAAACAGTTGTATCAGATAACTGAGATTAAAAAAAACAAAAACGTTTCTTATTTTTAGTATGCAATAGCACTGTGTGACTGGAGAATAATTATGAATTGTGTCACATGTTTATAACTAATTGCAGAGGTTACCTGAATGAACGCTCATGTTCGCTTAAACGTTGTTTTTGATTCGATGAATGCAGAATAAATAGATAAACATGTAAACAGCAGATGGCTCTATCTCAAATTTGTGGCAAATCTATCCTTAATTTTAAAATACTGACTATAGAGAAGGTAGCTGGTAAGCAATGTTCTCATACCCATCATCAGCGCTAGAAAATCACTGTCACTCTTGTAATGCACGCGCGGTTTAAATGTGGTGTATGTTTTATGGTATGTTCTGATTCAAGCTAAACTTATAAGTTTCGAAATCCATGTCTATACTCTCGGTCACAGTAGAATCGTCAATAACTTCAACTGTTTGCCGTGAAGGTACAGTATGAAATAGTATCCCCCTTCGCTCAAGTGATTATCGTGGGGGACGTGGATCGGCAGGTCCAAGGTTCAAGCCTCGAAATACCGTTGAACACACTCCACCATTTCAGCTACATGAACGTCATACAAATGATAACTAACCCCGTTATTTGTTCAAGTGTAGCTGTGTAGGTGAAGGATACTGCTGAACAGTTTCTTTCCTTCTGGTCAGTAGTTCTAAATTAAGAGCAACTATGCTTGAACAATGGAGTTTCTGGTCTGACAGCTGTGCTGCCTGAGGCGACATTCAAAAGTTAAGGTCCTGTATTTGGTGTTGTGAAACCTAAGAACTGTTTCTTTAGTTTTATTTTCTAAACAAATACCAAAAATAGAAAAAAAAAAGAATTATACTATATTATCCTTTGGAAGATCACGATAACAACACGAAAAATACAAAATAACAAGAAATCTGCGCTGTTGGTTACAATCATGCATGCACGTAACTTTTTTTTTTTATTAAAGGAGGAGGTTTAATGTCTTTAATTGATGTATTATAGTTGATAAATGTCTTTCGTGTATATTATAATGGTTACTGAGCGAATAACAAAGAAGATGCATTTCTCCTTATTACGTTGTGAACGCCTTTTCTGAGCTGGCGATGCATCATTATAATTGATTTATAATACTTTTCATGAGGCCTAATATAACTTTAATTTTTTTCTTTATTCTATACCTTAGGAAGAAGAGAAAAGTTTATAGAAGTATTTCAACCACACTAGGCCCGCCACGTCCACTGTCAACAACGCGTTTCTTTCAATACAGAATTCATCAGGTCGGCAGGGACACAATAATTACAAAAGTAGTTGGAACATTATTTACATTAGCCAACTGATACAGCAACAATCGTTATGGTGTGAACGCCTGCTATAAACTGGAAAAAACATGATTATAATTAAATAGTTATGCTGTGTTTGTGGTTGCCTAGCCTGTATGATTCTGGTGAGTTCTGTATTGATCAAAACGAGTCGTCGGGAAAAGATGCAACATGCATAACGTGGTTGAAATACCATTATATACTCTTCCTCTTAAAAAGGGACTGAATAAAGAATATTGTGTTAAAATACATCTTAGGCCTTACATTAAGGTATTTCTCATTGTTTTAAAATAGTTTGTATGTAAGAGGGAAGCATTCAGTTATCTGAATATAATTTATGGCTGAGGAGAGACTAGGATTTTCAGGTCCCTATACCCTCTTCGTTGTTTAGGCGTATTCACAATATAAGGTTGTTTTTTTTTTTAATTTCGCACAAAGCTACTCAAGGGCTATCTGTGTTAGCCGTCCCTAATTTAGCAGTGTAAAACTAGAGGGAAGGCAGCTACTCATCACCACCCTTCGACCATTTTCGGCCCACGCCAAGCTTGCCCAAAACATTTTACCCGCACCTGTCGCTCAGTCCACACCCCGCTGAAATCTGCTGTGAACGTTCTCGTTTTTTTTTTTGTTTTGTTTTTGTTGTTTTTCTAAATATTCTGATTAAATAAGCCACCATGGGGTCAAAGAAGGATAATGAAAGTAGCAAACCAAAAGAAAAGTCGTTAGAGCCACAATAGAGGTGAAAAAAGATCTCATAGCGAGGTATGACAGTGGTGTTCGAGTGTCTGACCTTGCAACACAGTTTGGTATGGTTAAGTCTTCAGTCTGCACCATACTGAAAAATAAAGAGGTCATCAAAGGAGCTGATGTTGCAAAAGAAGTGACAGTGCTTACAAAACAAAGATCACAAACAAAGGAAGAGGTAGAAAAGCGGTTGTTGATTTGGGTAAACGAAAAACAGTTAGCTGGTGATAGCATTTCTGAGACCATCATTTGTGAGAAAGCAAAGCAGTTGCATGCTGATCTCCTGCAAAACACCCCTGGAACGAGTGCTGATACAAATGATGCCTTTAAAGCTAGTAGGGGTGGTTTGCAAAATTTAGGAAGAGAAATGGCATACATTGTGTGGTGAGACATGGGGAGGGTGCCAGTTCTAACAAAGACGCTGCTGATAAATTTGTTAGGGAATTTAAAGAATATGTAGAAGCTGAGGGTTTTATTCCCCAACAAGTGTTAAACTGTGATGAGACAGGCCTTTTTTGGATGGAAATACCAAAGAGGACCTACATCACTAAGGAGGAGAAGTAACTGCTGGGACACAAGCCAATGAAGGATAAGCTAACTCTACTGTTATGTAGTAATGCAAGTGGGGACTTAAAATTTAAGCCTCTGCTTGTGTACCATTCTGAGAACCCGAGGGTTTTTAAGAAAAATAATGTCCTGAAAAGTAAACTAAATAGTAAAGCATGGGTAACCATGCAATTTTTTATGGAGTGGGTCCATGAAGTGTTTACCCCAAGTGTAAAGAATTACCTCACGGAAAAACAGTTTCCACTCAAGGCCCATCTTGTGATGGACAATGCACCTGCTCACCCACCAGGCTTGGAGGACGGGTTGGTGGAGGAGTACAGTTTCATTACGGTGAAGCTCTTGCGACGACTCCTCTCATTCAGCCCATGGACCAGCAGGTCATATCGAACTTTAAGAAACTCTATACCAAAACATTGTTTCAAAGGTGCTTTGAAGTGACCACTGACACAGAGTTAACTCTCAAAGTTCTGGAAAAATCACTTCAATATCCTCCATTGCTTGCGGATCATAGACAAGAGAATTGTGGCCAGACTCAGTAGCAGATAGAGACTTTGAAGGCTTTGAGGCTGAGCCTGTTGTCAAGGATATTGTCTCACTAGGCAAGTGTATGGGCTTGAATGTGAGTGGTGATGATGTGGAGGAGTTGGTGAAAGACCACAACACTGAGCTCACCACGGTAGAAACTCCAAGACCTTCAGAAGGAGCAGCAACAGAAGGCAACTGAGGAAGTGTCATCAGATGAGGAGGAGGGAAGGGAGGATGTTTCTAGTTCACCAATCAAGAAAATGTGTGAAAAATGGGGAGAGTTACAAAGTTTTGTGAAAATTTTTCACCCTGACAAAGCTGTAGCAAATAGCAGCACAAACCTTTTCAATGACAATGCCATGTCTTACTTCATAAACATTTTAAAATGCAGGCAGAAACAAACCTTATTAGACAAGTTTTTAGTAAGAAATAGGTCCAATGAGTCTCAAGCAGGTTGTAGCGGTGCAAAGAGACAGAAAAGAGAAAGAACCCCAGAAGGAGAGTTACCTGAGGTTTTTATGGAAGGTGACTCCCCTTCCAAACAATAATAACCCTCCTACTCTCCACGTTCCTCACCACCTTTCACTTACGCCATCAGCTCTCCTCAGCACTGGTAAAGTGCAGCTAAATTTTCATTTATTGTTTTCATTGTATTTATAGTTTTCGTGGTTGACTTTATGCATGTAAGTATCATTATACAGGTATAAATAAGCAATATATTTACTTAAAATGCTTCATAATGCGTAATTTTTGGAGGTCTGTAACGGATTAATTTAATTTACACTATTTCTTATGGGAAAAATTGATTCGGTTTTCGAACAGCCTTCTGAACTGATTAAGTTCGAGAACCGAGATACCAGTGCATTTGTTGTAAAACAGCGCCACAATCGTTGTTTCATTCATGCGAATCTTTTATTTTTCACTTTAATTATTAAGGCCAGTTTAACAGGATTGTTTAGCTTCGCTAACGTTAAAGAAACATATGTTTTCGTGCTTAATCGCGATAGACGTAATTTTTGTTTTCTCCCAAAAAAGTAGCATTTGTTGTTTAAAATTTTCAACCTGAGTGACATTTAAACGGCCGGTAAATTAGATAAAAGATCAGGCCACGACCCCCAAAATTCAGGCAAAGCCGCTTCTATTTTCCGGCTAGTGATTTTAGGAAGGTCAACCAGTTATTAGTTTCTTTCAACCAAATGACTCCTTTAAATGATCCGTATTCAAAGACCTCACAAATAAAAGTACATGTCACGGAATCAAACTTTGAGCCTTCGGACCTGCAGCCTGACACGCTGACTATGAGACCACACTCGACTCGTTTGTTTTGAAATAATTTCTCTGTTGACGTTAACATTTTTTAGAGTTAAAGACTGAAACTGTTAATTTGCCATTTAGTAAGTATTACACAGCGTTATGCCCGCGGACTTACATCGCTTGAAATGGGATATCGATACCCGTGGTGGGCAGAGCACAGATAGCCCATTGTGTAGCTTTATGCTTAATTTCAAGGAACAACAATCATTACAATGATTAAGGCTGTTATAGTTATGACTAAATCTCATTTGCTTGTTGCGAGGGAAAGCTTCACTAATTTTGGAAGCCTTTAAAGTTGTTGATTATATTCTGTCGTATCTTTTATTTATCTGTGCGTAAAGAACATCGAATTTTAGCAAGATGAGCTCTCAGGCTAATCACCGAGAGTTTTTGTTGTATTAGATTCGCCCCGCAATTATGTCTGAGTTCTTCTACTACTAGAAACCGAGTTTCGATAATCGTGGCGGGCGAAACAAAGATAGTCCTTGCTATAACTTTGTGCTTAATAACAAATAACGATGACGTATCAGTTCCAATAGCCTCCTGGTGGCTCAATGGAAAGTTTGTTTTTTATGGAGTTACAGCGCCAAAAATATGCTATTTTTTTTAATTGATTAACTTACATCGACAGTAAACCTAAGAAATGTTTGTTGATGTGAAATGAAAAAAAGCAAAACGAATCTTAATTGTGATCGCTACATTATAATAATGATGCATGAGAAACGTGTCCACGCCGGGCCACGTTTGGGCGCTGGACTCATATTCTGAGGGTCGCGGGTTTGAATCCCCGTTACACCAAATATGCTGCCCTTTCAGTCGTGGGAAGTCATAATGGCACGGTTGATCCCATTATTTGTTGGTAAAAACCAGCATAAGATTTGGCGGTGGGTGGTGATGACTAGCTACTTTCCCTCTAGTATTACACTGCTAAATTAGGGACAGCTAGCGCAGATAGCCATCGGGAAGCTTTGCGCAAAATTCAACAAACAAATAGGGTTTTAAATTATCTTTGGATTATTTCTCATCACTCAGATAAAACAATCAATGTTGTTTACACTCATGTAGTTCACAAATAAGTGTGAAGGTAATGACAAATAGTTTGTTATTGACAGGATATCAGCACCCTGAACCAAATTTCGAAAAAATATTATTAAATTTATAGAAAAAGAAAAATAATACTGCTAAATTGTTTTGAACATTATTCCCAGCTTGCATTAACCAAAGACCCCAGGGGACAAATTCAATATTACAGTGTATTATGGCAGTGATTCCCAATCTTTTCTTGTCTTGAGACTCAAGCCTAAAAGTTAATTATATTGCCTTACTAGATCTCGCAATGTAAATTCCCTACTGAGTTACAGAAATGAAAAATGAGAGAAGGGGGATCCGCCATTATAATTTGGATAATATATGAAGTGCTTACCTAACCGATAGTGACGACCTTGCACTTGCCTTATATAATTTAATATATCCAAACGAGAAACGATGCTTTTACCAGAGGGCGTTACTATATCTCTCCTTATATATTTCGATGTCTATAGTTTCAAATTAAACTGCACTTGTTTATTTCATTGAAACAACTCATACGTTTCGCCTGCATTTATATATTCATGATTCTCGTTTGCAAGTGCCTCACGAACAGTTGAGGAAAATTGCAGGGCTACTTTTGAGGCTGAATAGCGGTACTACGGCTCTTTCTTTTTTCTTTTAGGATTTCCCGCAAAGCTACACGAGGGCTGTTTGCGCTAGCCGTCCCTGATTTAGCAGTGTAAGACTAGAGGGAAGGCAGCTAGTCACCACCACCCACCGCCAACTCTTGGGCTACTTTTTTACCAACGAATAGTGGGATTGACCGTAACATTTTAATGCCCCCACGGCTGAAAGGGCGAGCATGTTTGGTGCAACGGGGATTCGAACCCGCGCCACTCAGAGTACGAGTCGAGCGCCCTAACCAGCTAGCCATGCCGAGCCGCTGATCTTGCTAACAAACTTGTTGGAGGTTTATGAAAATTACAAATTTCATGATGGCAAGTGCGTAAACAATTAAGTTTCAATACGAATTATTTTCTTATAAATTAAATCTTTTACAGCTAATAATTTGACCACATATTTGAAAACGAGTATGTAAATGACTAATAAAATAAGTAATTTCATTTTGTTTGCTGAGCATAGTCCAATGGTTAGCGTGCCTGACTAGTGAAAATTGCGATGTGTTACAAGGGTGAGAGTTAGATTCAATAACTGATTTAGACAGAAGAAGACCAACAGCTGATTCCCTCTCGTCTATTACGACAAGATTAAATAAGAAATGGGTATCGCAGATAACTTTCGAGTAACTTTGTTCCACACTCAAACACATTTTGGGCGAACATCAACACAGAAATGTTTCTGTGTGAACTTCTTTGCACATTTTGGGCGAACATCAACACACAAATGTTTCTGTGCGAACTTCTTTGTTTAGGATTAAGTACAAAACAACACAATGGGCTATCTTCATCGACCCTGTACGGGTATCTAAACCGGTTATTTAGCGTTATAAGTACACAAACGCGCCGCTGTGCCACTTGGGGGGATTTTCTATGCGAATTTCTGACACGCTGAGGAGAACTCACGAAAATGCTCATTGTTTTCTTCTGAAATATTCCAAATGGTTGAATTTCTGATACGTTACGTAGAACTCGCTAAAATTCTCATTATAAAGCTCGTTGTTATTTTTCATCTGAAATATTCCAAATGCTTCAATCGAATATGAAGAAAACGCGTTTGATTAACATTCGGCGTTATGTAAAATAGCAATGTAAGAGTCATAAAGATCAACTCAAAAGCCTCCGTGATCATTAACAAACTGTGTATTACCAAAAATATGGCCAGGTGGGTTAAGGCGTTCGATTCATAATCTGAGGGTCGCAGGTTCGAATCCCGGTCGCACCAAACATACCCGCTCTTTCAGCCGTGGGGGCGTTATAATGTGACGGTCAATCCCACTATTCGTTGGTAAAAAAGTAGCCCAAGAGTTGGCGGTGGGTGGTGATGACTAGCTGCCTTCCCTCTAGTCTTACACTGCTAAATTAGGGACGGCTAGCGCAGATAGCCCTCGTGTAGCTTTGCGCGAAATTCTAAACAAACAAACAAATCAAAGATATTATAGAAACAAAAACGTTATTTTCTGCTGTTATTAATAAAAAATCACAGTTACTAATCTGTTTAATTTACTCTCTTTGTCATGTGGCAAGATTAAATGTGCTTTTATGTTCAAAGGAATTCAATTATATTAATAGGCTTTCCCACTTCATATATATTCAAGAAGGTTGTAGTGTTTTATTTAATATCTGACATAAAAGCGTTCAGGAGTGCAATTCTGTGGAGTTTTATTTGTTACACACTGACTTTATGAAGTAGCAAGCCTCACAATTAAAAGAAAGAAAATGTACATTATACAATGAGAGCTCGGTATGGCCAGGTAGTTACGGTGCTCGACTCACAATCTGATGGCCGCAGGTTCAAACCCCGTCACACCACACGTGCTCGTTCTTTCAGCCGCGGGGAGGTTATGATGGACTGTCAATCTCGCTCTTGGTGTGTAAAGGAGCAGCTCAAGAGTTGGTGGTGGTGACGAGCAGTCTTCCCTCTAAACTTACACTACTAAAATAAGGACAGCTATAGCAGATATTCCTCTTGTAGCTTCGCGCGAAATTAAAAATGAACAAATATTTTGTTGAATACATCTCCTGAGACGTTGTTTCGAATATCTAAAAAGATGATTCATTAATTTGAAACTTGTTAAAATTCTATCACATCTTCATTCCGCTGATACTTTTCCTTAAGTGAGAAAGGCCCAGCATGGCCAAATATGTTAAGGCGTTCGACTCGTAACCCGGGGGTCGCGGGTTCGAATCCCGGTCGCACCAAACATGCCCGCCCTTTCAGCCGTGGGGGCATTATAATGTGACTGTCAATCCCATTATTCGTTGGTAAAAGAGTAGTTCAAGAGTTGGTGGTGGGTGGTGATGACTAGTTGCCTTCCCTCTTGTCTTACACTGCTAAATTAGGGACGGTTAGTGCAGGTAGCCCTCGCGTAGCTTTGCACGAAATTCAAAAACAAACATACAAGTCCTCAAGTGAAATTAATATTTACTGAAGGTGAAGCGATTTAAATGTTGAGATTTGATTGTTTCTCGAATAAATATTTCATATGTGCTTTAGTATCAACTACTAATATATTAACATCGTGGTAAACATTTATTTTACGTAGTCATGCGAATTCTTATAGAAATAAAACTACTGATTATTCTGTCATATATTATTAAATCTAAAATCCTGAGAGCTTTCTTATTCATAGAAAGGTCTCTGAAACTCGGCTTATAAATTCCAAATAATAAGCAAGTCTATCTGCGACATCCGTTCCTGATATTCAATTGGATAGAGGGAAGTTAGGTAGTCAACAACACTATTAGAGACCTCTTTGGATACTCTAATCAAATGATTGGATTTGACCATAACCCTAGAATGACATTAATGGTCCCAAAGTGAGATTTTATGAGAACAGTACGCGAAACATTAACACTCGAAAAGCCCAGAACGCTAACCCCATGGGTCACGCAAAGCTGATGCAGAAGAACGTATCGACAGTAGTGTATTCTAATATAGAACACTTTTGTTTGTTTGGTATTTAACACAAAGCTCCAAAATGAACCATCTGTGATGTGCCTATCATGGGTATCGAAACCCGGATTTTAACGTTAAACAGAGAAAAGCTACCTCACATCATGACACGATCGGAGGTTGAAGTAAAGGATTGTTTATCCAAACGATATATGAATATTTTGTTTAAAATGATTGGCCATAGTTCAGAGGAGGCTTTATGTCCATGTAGTGCCCCCCCCCTAGTGACATAGCGATATGTCTGCGGACTTACAACGCTAGAATTCGGGTTTCGATACTTGTGGTGCGCTGAGCACAGATAGCTCATTGTGTTGCTTTATGCTTAACTTAAACAGTTTTTTTTAATTTCGCACAAAGCTACACGAATGCTATCTGCGCTAGTTGTCTCTAATTAAGCCGTGTAAGACTATAGAGAAAGCAGCTGGTTATCAATCTTGGACTACTCCTTTACCAAGGAATAGTGGGATTGGCATTGACATTGTAATGTCTGAAAGGGCTAGCTTCGAATCCGCAGCCTTCAGATTATGAGTCTAGTACCTTAACCACTTGGTCATGCCAGGCTTACTTAAAAGAACTCAAAATCTATATAATTAAATGAATATTTTGTGCCACTCGTACTGCATGTATGCGTGTTTTCTCACAAGGAAACCCGATATTCCTATTAGCTAATTGTACAGTGGTATTTTTACGTTTATAACAGAGCAAAAGTGAAAATATTTATCGTGCATTATTCTACACAGGTTCGAAACTAAGACGTTGATAACGTAAGTTTTCAAGACAATTCCTTCAGTAATATAAACAAATACACAAGGAAACTCATTGAAGTTTATTTTTTACTTTTTTGTAAATAATGCACTACCAGTATATTTCAATACAAGTTCCAACAACTGTCTTTGAATTGATAATTAGGCCCACAGAGAACTGCAGTTGATTTTACACATGTTGATACCACAATTCTAAAAATCCACTATTTTATTATTATTATACTTTTCAAACTATCTCAATACAATTAGGCCTATCACAGCCCGGTGATTAGGGCGCTTGACACACAGTCTGTCAGGTCGCGGACTTGAATCCTCATCATCGAGCATTCTCGCCCTTTCAGCCGTGGGGGCGTTATGTGTGACAGTCAGTCCCACTATTCGTTGGTAAAAGAAAGCTCAAGAGTTGGCGGTAGATGGCGTTTATTAGTTAACTTCCTCCTAGCCTATCCCTGATAAAATAGGGATGTGCAGCTTTCCGAGAAATTGAAAACAAAACAAAATCAATACAGGCGCCTACAAATCGACTGTTAGAGCGAAGAACGAGTTTACCCACTAGGGGAATAAAAATATTTCTTCATTTCCGTTATTGGCGGCAGTGGACCAGACGCTTTGTTAATATGTAAGTAGTGAATAAAAAAAGGAAAAAAAAGAGTTGATACCATTATGGAAATAAAAATAAGTGTAGCAGCGACAAGTAAATACAGTTAATTGTTACACTTCTTCATACAGTAATTTTAAAATTCACTATTTTATGATGTGGCTTTATCAAAGGTTCGATGAAGCAAAATCTCAATATAGTGATCAAAGGTAGCGATTATCAAGAAAGACAAAGTGTTTATACAAACAATGTTAGGTACAGAGATATATTTTAATAGTTTTTCTATGTTATACATTTCTTTCCTTTAAACCTAAATAAAATAACTCCATGATCTGCTTAGTGGGTTTTTGTTTCATTCGTGCCCTACTATATGATACAAAAGCAACATTATAAATGTGTGTCGTGTGTTTTTTCTTATAGCAAAGCAACACCAGACTATTTATTGTGTCCATTGAGGGAGCATCGAATCCCTGATTTTAGCGTTGTAAATCCGTAAACTTACCGCTGTCCCATCGGGGTACTCTTATATATAAGCTACACCCTTCTTATATACAAGTATATGTATATATATATATAAATCTAATATACTATCTGTTGAGTATTCATATAACTACTTCGCAGGGTTTGCACAGATCTTTACCAAAACTGGCATGGAGGTTCATTAGGTCCATGTGGGGGTAGCGAATTTTCATCTTTGTATTTTACGGTTTTTATGGGTATTTTTTACCAATACTTTGCCCCTTGTAAATTGATCTTCAAAACCTTTGTTATGGGGATTCACTGGATCTATGGGAATGTACTTACAAATTTTCTGTTCTGCGTTTTTATGGGCGTTTATCATCAGTACTTCGCTCTCTGTAGATGGATCTTTACCAAATTTGGTATGAATGTTTTTGTGGGGGCCTATGCGAAGATACATAGAAATTTGCGGATTCACATTTTCTGTTTCGCAGTTTTTTGCGTTTTTTACAGTTAAGTATAATGAAAGCAGCTTTTCATGTCCTAAGATAACCTTTCATTAATTATTAATTTACATAACTTTCGTCTGGAGGAAGGGTACATGGGAGTCCTGTCTATATCCAGTTTTTAATCCTTCCCCAAAATAACATTTCAGCAATTAGATAATTTTAGCATATATATATATATATATATATATATATATACATCACCCCCCAATGGCACAGTGGTATGTCTGCGGACTTACACACTAAAAACTGGGTTTCGATACCCGTGGTGGGCAGAGCACAGATAGCCTATTGTGTAGGTTTGTGTTTAATTGAAAACAAACAAATAAACAAGCATATACATCGTACGCGAAGCACAAGATGAAATTAAATAATTTATGATCGATAAGTTGAATTTTACGTACAATTTTAAAAGGGTTATATGTACATAGCTGTACCGAGTTATGAATTGAAAGATTCAATAACAGTAACTAGTAAACAGTACCCATTGTTAACTCTGGTCTGTTTGTCTTGTATTAAGAAAAAAGCTACACAAAGAGCTATCTGTGCTCTGCCCACCGCGAGTATCGAAATCTGGATTTTAGTGAAATAAGTCCGCAGACATACCGCTGTGCCACGGGAAGAGCTTTTGTCTGACTGAATGGTTGTATTTGATCGTTAATCTAGAGTCACTTCACGACACTAGCCTAAACTGATACGAAAAAAATATAGTTTGTCATAGCTGTGGCGTTAGTTCTGCGCCATTGAAAACTATGTTTACTTAACTCCAAGAATTAGTTGTTTTAAGCATATATCAAGTCACTCACTCACTACAAGAGTTTAATATTTTTGGATATGTTTAACCACGGCACAACAGCTCATACAATGCCTCTGAGGTGTTTTTTTTTTTTTAACATGCTCGCTCTTTCAGCCGTGGGGGTATTATAATTTTACTGCCAACCCCATTATTCGTTGGTAAAAGAGTAGCCCAAGAGTTGGCGATGGGTGTTGATGACTTGCCGCTTTCCCTCTAGTCTTACACTGCTAAATTAGGGACGGCTAGCGTAAATAGCCCTCGAGTAGCTTTGCGCGAAATTCAAACCAAACCAATATCTGTGTACTTTGTGACTATTGAAACTAATACAAATTAACAGTTTAAAAAAAACTACATACATTAATAAATATTATTACGTACGTGTATTTCTTAATATTTGTATTAACTTTATGTAATAAAATATGTATGTTACAATAAAAACATGTGTGTAATATTTGTTCATGTCTTGTGGCTCTCAAACATCTGAAATTTATCATATGTGGTTTTTACGTTAAGCAAGTTTGGCCGTCATTGACCTAGAACGTACCCTGCTCTAAATACTGAGTACAAGAACTTATGATAATTTTAATATTATTAACAAAATAGCAATGTAAGAGACATAAAGATCAATTCAAAAGCCTTCCTGATCATTAACAAATTGTGTATTACCAAAGATGTGGCCAGGTGGGTTAAGGCGTTTGACTATAATCTGAGGGGCACGGGTTCGAATCGCCGTCACACCAAATGCAACCAATATTGAAATTAACCGCACCAATTACAAAATAAATGATTTAGCCGAGTGTTGTCAGTTAGATTCTTTATCTTAAAGGATTTAACAGAAAAAACGTAAATTTCCTAACTATGATGTAATATGTGAACCACTCCTGTAGTTATGGTACGAAAAGAAGTCGATAATTTGAGAGATTGTTTGGAATTAAGCACAAAGCTACACAATGAGCTATCTGTGCTCTGTCCAAAACGGTGTGAGCCCGCAGACAAACCGCTGTGGCAAGTAGGAAGCTATTAGAGAGATATAAATCCGTTGTTACTCTGAACAGCACAATTGTTTTAACGAAGGTATTTAAGCCACGCAATGGGTTATCTTCTCTTGTGCTCAACAGAGGTATAAAAATCAAGTTTTTAGCGTCCTAAGCCTTCAGATTTACCGTTACACAACTGCGAAATACCATCCATAAATGAAGCACGAAGTACTTACTTTATAACGTGACTATCGACCTCATGTTTAGACTAGACAGCTATTAGGATTACTTGGTGCATTTTAAAAGTAATGATTTAAACGAAAATAGAATAAAAATTATATAACATTTTCTTTGAGGGGACGAACAATATCACTGTAGTATACTTTTTTATCAAGACCTTTATAACAAGTTAGATAATAGCAATATAGTACACGTTTAACCAATACCTTTATCACAAGTTAGTATCACTGTAGTGCACGTTTTATGAAGACCTTTGTGACAAGTTAAATAATATCACTACAGAGCACGTTTTATCAAAACCTTTATGACAAGTTAAACAATATCACTATAGTGCACGTTTTATCAAGGCCTTTATCACAAGTTAAAAAATATAACTACAGTGCATGTTTTATGACGACCTTTATGACAAGTTAAACAATATCAGAATAGTATACGTTTTATCAAGTCTTTTATAACTAGTTGAACAGCAGCACTATAGATCACGTTTCATCAATACTTTTTGATAAGTTAAACAATATTCCTGTAGAACACGTTTTGTCATCTTTATCACAAGTTAAACAATATCACTATAGTGACGTTTTATCAAAACGTTTATTACAAGATAAACAATATGACTATAGTGGACGTTTTATACAGAACTTCATGACAAGTTAAACAATATCACTATAGAGCACATTTCATCAAGACCTTTATCACAAGTTAAACAATATCATTATGTGCATGTTTTATCAAGATCGATATCAGAAATTAAGCAATATTAATACAGTGATGTTTTATCAAGACCTTTATGACAAGATAATCGATATCACTATTGTGCACGTTTTATCAAGACCTTTAGGACAAATTAAAAACCAGCACTACAGTGGAGGTTTTTACAAGACCTTTATGACAGGTGAAAAATAGCAATATAGTGCACGTTTTATCGATACTTTTATGAAAAAAGTAAAAAATATCACTATAGTGCACGTTTTACCAAGACCTTTATGACACGTTAAACAATATCAGTATAATGTACGTTTTATAAAGATTTCAATGACAAAATAAACAACATCACTATAGTGTATGTTTTATCAAGACTTTTATGACAAGTTAAACAATATGACTAAAATGCACGTTTTATCAATACCTTTATGACATATTAAACAACAGCACTTTTGTACACGTTTCATAAAGACCTTTATAACAAGTTAAACAATATCTTTATAGTGTATGTTTTTTCAAGACTTTTAACACAAGCAAAACAATATTACTACAGAACACGTTTTATCAAGTTTTATCATACATTAAACAATAGCACAATATTGCAGGATTTATGAAAACCATTACGATAAGTTAAAGTGTATCACTATAGTGAAAGTTTTATCAAGACCTTTATCGCATGTTAAAACATATGACAATAGAGCACATTTTAGAAAGACCTTTATCACAAGTTATAGAGTATCACTATAGTGCACGTTTTATTAAGACCTTTATGAGAAGCTAAACAACAGAAATATGATAAACAGTTTATCTAGACCTTCACCATAAGTTAAACAATACCACTATAGTTTTCGTTTTATCCAGACCTTTATGACAAGCTCAACAATAGCACTATAGTAAAGATTTTATGAAGACCTTTATGAAAAGTTAAAAAATATCAATATAGCACATGTTTCATCAAAACCTTTATGACAAGTTAAACACTAGCACTATAGTACACGTTTTATCAAAACCTTCATGACAAATTAAATATCCCTAGAGAGCACGCTTTATAAAAACATTTATGACATGTTGAACAATATTACGATAGGACAAGATTTGTGAAGACATTTATGAAAATATAAAAATATCACTATAGTACAATTTTCATTACGACCTTTATGACAAGGTAACAACAGCATTATAGTACACATTTTACCAAAATATTTATGGCAAGTTAAATAATATCACACTAGTGTTCGTTTTATGAAGACCTTTATAACAAGTTAAACAATAGCAGTATAGTGCACATTTTATCAAGACCTCTGTGACAAGTTAAACAATATCACTATAGTGCACGTTTTATCAAGACCTTTACCACAAGTTAAACAGCGTCACAATAGTGCACGTTTCATCAAGACGTTTGTAATAATTTAAACTATATCAATATAGTGCACATTTTATCAAGACCTTTATGAAAAGTTAAACAATATCACAGTAGTACAAGTTTTATCAAGAATTTTATGACAAATTAAGCAATATCACTATAGTACACGTTTTATGAAGACCTTTACGACAAGTGAAACAATAGCACTGTATTACACGTTTTATGAAGACCTTTACGACAAGTGAAACAATAGCACTGTATTACATGTTTTATGAAGACCTTTATAACAAGTTATACAAAGCACCTAAAATACTACCGTCATGTACAAATATAGTAATACCATCTCACTCTTCCACATATAGTTTTATATAATATTCTTCCAATGTACCTCACTAATGAGTCTATTTTCACTCTATAGTGTTAATATTTCGTATATCACAATTTTTATAGTACCGTTAAAAGTACATTACTTATATTATAACAAGAAAAATATACTTATTGCTAAAACATGTTAAACTGAGTATTCAGCCATTGTACGCTATCTCTCTAATGACCAGTATTTCATGATCATTATGTAACAAGTGTATGCTTCGTATTGAAAGCGATATAACGAGGAATATTAAAACCAGGAAATTAATGTTTTAAGAACATATTGTAAGAGCTGATTTACGTACGTGTACAACTTTCTAGAATGTATTTTCCCTCTATTCCCAGTTATCGATTCTAACAGTTCAGTTTGTGGAAATGTTTGTAATGATGTGGAATACATAATTTTAAAACACGTTGATTAAAAGTTTTTTTTCAAACCATCGCTCTTGTAAGACATTTTGCGATAACTGTCTTACATATTTCATTCGATAGAACCAACCAAATGAAAGTCAAGAAAATCGACAGACTTAGATCTGTGACCAATAACCCGAGCTTAAGTGTTACTGACAAAATTGGTTACTCATCATCTTATGCTCAATCCGAGATCTGGTGTCGCACTTTAGGGAAAGTTATAAATTTCAAGTGAACTTCTACGAGGGTTACTGCAAAAGAAAACCAACTAAAAATACAATCTACTAGATTTATTGACAGTCCTTGAACATAATCTGCTTCCAGTTCTTCCTTGACTCATCACAAAGAAAAAATAAAATGGCTTTAAATGTTAATAAAACATCGAGATTTAGTTATGTTTGAAAACTGCGAAAAAAGTTCTTAAAAACAATAACTTATATTTGCCAGAAAATAGTTCCATTGTTGAAAGATGTAGTGCTACTCATATAAGGCAACAAGATCATGAAATATTAGACGGTGGCGCACGAATAAAGCTTAACCAGACCGTAAATAAAGTTTAAGATTGATTAGTTATGTAATACAACTGTTTCTAGAAATATGATAGCTATGGACTCAGATGATATATCAAAACAACTTCATATTCTTTTCACATGATGATTTCTATCCTATCATTAGGTCGACAGTGCACAGTTAGTTGAGGGTAGGGTTTTCAGACAATATATACTCAATCGTAGAACCGCTAGCAGATCCAACTTCATTTTATAGAATAAGACTTTGTAGGTGGAGTTGTTATTTTCTTATAACAATTGAATGTGTTTCACGCAGGGTTGAATTCAATAACTGTAGTATAGACTTTATCTTTTTCAGATATTTAATTTGTTGGTTTAGTGGTTTAGCGGTAAGTCTGCAGGCTTATAGCGCTAACAATTAAGTTTCAATACCAAAGGAGACCAGAGCGCAAATAATTCATTGTGAAGCTTTGTGTTCAACAACAACTAATTCAAAGCAACTGTTGCAATATCAGAGCTGAAATAGTATATACACTAGAGGGCGCTGTATAGGTTTTGTTTGTTTGTTTGTTTTTTGAATTTCGCACAAAGCTATTCGAGGGCTATCTGTGCTAGCCATCCCTAATTTAGATTCAATAATATATGACAGAATAATCAGTAGTTTTATTTCTATAAGAATTCGCATGACCACGTAAAATAAATATTTACCACGATGTTCATATATTAGTAGTTGATACTAAAGCACATATGAAATATTTATTCGAGAAACAATCAAATCTCAACATTTAAATCGCTTCACCTTCAGTAAATATTAATTTCACTTGAGGACTTGTATGTTTGTTTTTGAATTTCGTGCAAAGCTACGCGAGGGCTACCTGCGCTAACCGTCCCTAATTTAGCAGTGTAAGACAAGAGGGAAGGCAGCTAGTCATCACCACTCACCGCCAACTCTTGGGCTACTCTTTTACCAACGAATAGTGGGATTGACCGTCACATTATAACTTCCCTACGGCTGAAAGAGCGAGCATGTTTGGCGCGACCGGGATGCGAACCCGCGACCCTCAGATTACGAGTCGCACGCCTTAACACGCTTGGCCATGCCGGGCCCGCTGTATAGGTAGCATCGGAAAGTGAAGTTCAGCTGCACGTGACTCTTGGTTAATACAAAATGAGTTAAATCGATTTTCACTTCTAAATAATCCTGAATTCTTAAGAACATTTGCATTATGTTTTATAGCGAGAGCTGGCTCAATTGAAACCAGAATTAGTTTTACTTGTTTAAGTACATCGAAAAACGAATAAGATTCCATATATTTGTTTTTAAACCAATAACAGCGGAAGAGTCTACAGCAGCTTCCTATCGTGTTATTCATATTGATATTTCTAACTATTTCTACTAAACTTTTCCAGTCACAGTTGAAGGGTGTATAAGCAGCTACCTATCGTATTATTCACATTGATATTCCTAACTATTTTTACTAAACTTTTCCAATAATAGTTGAAGGGTGTATAAGTAGCTACCTATCGTATTATTCACATTGATATTCCTAACTATTTTTACTAAACTTTTCCAATAATAGTTGAAGGGTGTATAAGCAGCTACCTATCGTATTATTCACATTGATATTCCTAACTATTTTTACTAAACTTTTCCAATAATAGTTGAAGGGTGTATAAGCAGCTACCTATCGTATTATTCACATTGATATTCCTAACTATTTTTACTAAACTTTTCCAATAATAGTTGAAGGGTGTATAAGTAGCTACCTATCGTATTATTCACATTGATATTCCTAACTATTTTTACTAAACTTTTCCAATAATAGTTGAAGGGTGTATAAGCAGCTACCTATCGTATTATTCACATTGATATTCCTAACTATTTTTACTAAACTTTTCCAATAATAGTTGAAGGGTGTATAAGTAGCTACCTATCGTATTATTCACATTGATATTCCTAACTATTTTTACTAAACTTTTCCAGTCACAGTTGAAGGGTGTATAAGTAGCTACCTATCGTATTATTCACATTGATATTCCTAACTATTTTTACTAAACTTTTCCAGTCACAGTTGAAGGGTGTATAAGTAGCTACCTATCGTATTATTCACATTGATATTCCTAACTATTTTTACTAACTCTTTCAAATGTTAAATGCCATTCTATTGCTTATTCATTTTTAAAGATAAAATAACTCATAAACGCTAGTGTTGTTAAGTTGCAGAATTTATTTTTATTTATGGAGGACGAAGCAATACTCTTTTTTTAATGCCCTTATATTTTTTATTTAAATATTGTTTTTTATACGTTTGATAATCTGTTATACAATATATATACAAATATACAAATTTTTTCTTGGAATTTAAAGAAAGAAAGAGAGATAGAAAATATATTATGGTAGCAGAACGTTTTAAAACAAACTGATATTCAAGCTTATTTTAAGTCAAGATAATCATTAATTAGGCATTGTTTCATCCATTTCTAACATGTCTCCCGGCTTCTATACTATTTTATAAAATGGAAATACTATTAGCAGTGTTACTGTAGTACATCCGTAGGAACATAGCCTAACTGTTCTTGTTCTGATTTTTAGCTCAAGATTATTTATGAGTCTTTATTCTAAATGTGTCACTTTGATACCAGTGGTGTGCCATGTTGATTCTGTTTTTTTTTGTTTTTTTTAGAGCATTCGTACAAAACGGGCTGTCTGCACTCTTTGTCACTTGGGGAATCGAATCTTGGGTTCACACCATTCATGCTTTTTTGATAAATTTTAGTAAGAACTAGATAAACAGAAGAGCTGTCTAAGACTATCTCTAAAAAAGGCTTTTCTAAAGAACAAACTCAAAGATAATGCCACCCAAAAACTGATACCTCTTGTACAACCTTTAATATACTAGTAAATCCACTCTGTATTTGGGTTTATCTGTAGATGGAACTAAGGGACACTCTTAGCTTTACATATTTGTTGCCGGTATATTTGTTGCAGGTGTAAAGATAATACAGCACCACAGAAACTCGTCCAATGTTATTTATCACTTTGCGTGTCCTTGTTTCTAACAAGATTATATCTGCTTTTTACCATAAGGTGGCTTCCGACCCGTATGAATGCAACTGTAAATATTAAAGCGTCAATACAATAATGTGTAGTGCAGCGTTTCTTCGGCGTGCGTGTGTGTGTGAGTGTGACGTGATTGTCAGTTCGTATTAAAGTTTAAGCTCAAATCAATGATGACTCATGTGGTACCTGTGGTAAAAAGAAAGAAAAAGTTTCCTTAATCACACAATTACGTTATATCGTAAAAAAAAAAAAATCAGCCGCGAGTTTGCTTACGTAGTAAGATGCTCCCAGTAGGTCATCGGTAAATCTGAAGACTTACAATGCTAAAATTCGTGATTCGATCCCTTGTGGTTGACAGAGCGCAAACAATTCATTGTGTAGCTTTGTCTAAATTCAACAAACAAAAATTCAGTTTGGTCTGGTTTGTTTTGAATTTCGCACTAATTTATCAGCTAGAGGGGAGGCAGCTAATTAACATTATGCACCGGGGCAATCGACAAGTGGGAGATATAAAACGCCCCACAGCTGAAAGGCCGTCCCTAATTTATCAGTAAAAGACTAGAGGCTAATTAACATTATGCACCGCCAACTCTTGGGCTACTCTTTTACCATCGACAAGTGGGACTGACCGGAATATAAAACGCCCCCACAGCTGAAAGGACAACCATCTTTGGTGTGACGAGGATTTTCGAGTAACGTCAACTTGCGACCTTCAGATTACTATCCTTTCAAAATCGAGTCGAGTGCCTAACAATAATCATCTGGCCATGCCTGGTCTTAATTAACTTAATTAAGTGTTGATAAAATAAAACCAAACACATAAATCTTCTATAATACAAAAAGGTATTTGGTATTTTCAACCTTATTCATATCTTATGCCACACCTAAGCTAAACGAATGAAATAAGAGATTAGGTTCAGCCATTTTATTTCTAATTATATAAGCTGGCCAAAGGGAGAGCAACCTGTCTGTAGCAACCGCCGAATATTGTGTAACTACTCTTAACCAACTGGTTGAAATAACTGTTAGAGCTATAACAACACCTCATCTGAAATTTCAAAGTTTCTTCAGCGATATAATGCAGTTCAAACCTGTAGATATAGTAGCTCGGCACGCTGACCACTAAGTTTTGTTCCGCCCAGTAAAAAAGGAAATCATAGATATGGTCAATATTTTATGAGCGTTATAGAGTGAGAAGCAGTGAGATTGTGTCACGTTATAAGTAGTTTGATTTCAGACTCGTAGATACGACTGAAGGAAAACCTGAACGACGATGATAAATATTAACACACGCCTGTCATTTTATGGGCTACAAAGACGCGCAGGTGAGCTAAACGTGCTGGTGACAGACCCAAATGTTTCAGATATGGTCGTTTTTCATTTTAATCTACTGACAAGATGGAAGGCATCCAGTTAGCATCGTCCGACGCTATAAAGGGCTTTGTTCAGTTCTTTGAACCAAATAATAGAACTAACCTTTACTTTTATGACCGTAAAAGCACTGTTCATGTTCATTGTTATCACGTCTCGAATACTAGACCCTTTGATACGCAGCTCGATACAGTAATAACTAAGTCACACCCAACCGTATACTTTTACAATCATTCTTAAACCTTAGTACGCTGCTCGATACGCTAATGACTGGGCCACAATCAGCCTCTAATAATCATTACAAATATAACAAATTTAAAAGAAGCTTTAAGAAAGTAAAACCTGCACGATTTGCGGAACCTTTATTACTGTTGACTCTTTATTACTCCACAAGTTTATTTTGTGCTGAAAATAATGGAAAGTAATAATTTATAGCTAATTTGTCATTTCGCTATGCGAGAACCTACTTTATAATTTACAATGTTTTTCATCATTTAACATGAATATTGGAAACATTGAGCCCTGTACAACAAAACTGAAAAATAAACACATCAGGTTTAACAAATTACGTGAATTATAACAACAACAAAGCTTTAAGATTATAAAGAGACAACCTGTGTGCTCAGTGTTGTCGTACTAATGAATTCACGAGAGGTTTGAAAAAATTAAATTGTTAGACGTATTAGGTATAAGATCAGACCATTGAAATTGTATTAAGGGGTTTTTTAATTGTTTCGTATGTTTTGTGGGACGACAATGTGTATTCAGAAAGTAACGTATATTCTTTTCAGAAAGTAATGTATATTCAAGAAGTTGCACTGGATGTATATATTTAGGAAGTATCGTTATATGTAACTATCTGCAGAAAGTAGAGACACACTTTTGTGTTTCTACATGGTAGCGATGTATTCATGTATCTGAAGGAAGTATTGTTGTATTTGCATGCCCATCAGAAATAATCGTTGTATTTGTGTGCATTCAGGAAGAAACGTATTCGAATATAATCGGAAAACATCGTTGTACTTCGTGATGACGAGAAAACCCACTTGTAGAGCAAAATATATATGTAAAAACGGCTGGTATGGATAGAGAAAACTCTATGTAGAGGAGCGAACAACGTAGTATGCCTTCATGACCAAGGTTTCTCACTCCTGTGGAATAAATAACACCAAGACAAAAAAATAAAGACTCAATAAATATATCCAACAGATTTATAGCGATTCTAAAAGCAAATATATCGTTATTAGACTAATGTTGGCAAAAGGTTTGATATTTTACGAGGACTGAAGACAACTGAAAAGAAATTCTGAAATTCTTCAGCGATGAAAAGAAATGTCTCAAGGTAAAAATAATGCATGGTTATTTGTCTCAATCTCTGAGGAAAAAAATAACCAAACGTTCGTTTTCTATGTTCAGACATACATAATTTTAAATCACCAGACGTAAGACACAGTGTATTGTGGAATTTCTAACAACGTTGAAAACTATAGGAATATGAGACGACCTTGGAAGCTACGTTCAAAGCGTTGTTACTACTTGTAGAAACAACATCTTGACTATTAAGCATAGTTTCACCTGAAGCTACGTTCAAAACTGTTGCATACCTTTCCCAATTATTGATGGCATCGCGCTATCTATGCAACACTAAAAAATACCAAAATATAGTGTTTATACTAGCCGTTTGACCATGAATTTCTGTTGCCTTTGACTGTCTCGTGTCTCGCTGTTTTGCCTATTAAAAGTCGTTTTAATATGGCTCAGTCAATCCATTGTAGATAAGAAGAAATGCAAACCGAAAACTATTGGTATCCGATTACGATAACACTATGTAACACAAAGTTTGTTCCTGGATAGTATGTGTTATTTCTTAATTGCTTATGTTGTAAAAGTACAGAAAATGGCCATTATTCCCTCCAAACTTTGGTTTTGTGATCTAAATAATGAAATCTAAAAATTAACCTATTTTCTATGTAAAAACGGGCAAATTTACACATTTCATTTACATAAGGTCTGAATAAAACAACATATGAATCAAGATTTACATGCATTTATACTATAGTTATACAAAAATGTTTAGAAGTGAGTATTTTTCGAGAGTTGCGACTTTCACGTATCAGACCCCAAATATAGTCTCCCATCGTGTTTTCGTTATACGCTCTTTGGTAGCGGCATTTAAATTCCAGTGTATCTTGGCGGAAGTGCTCGCCTTGCTCCTCTGAATATGCTCCCATGTCCTCTTTGAATTTATCAAGATGAGCGTCAAGGATATAGACATTCAGAGACATCCTGCAGCCCATTTTGCCATAATTCATCACCGGAACCTCCACCAGTTCCACATAATTTTCGGCCTTATGATTGCCCAAGAAACCCCGAACCACTGCGACAAAGTTACCACTAGCTTTTTTCCTTCCTACTGAGTTTCTTGGGGAATTCTGTGCACTCCAGGATCTTCTTTATTTGGTGGTCCAACGAAGACACCAGTTTTGACCTTTGTCTCAGACAGCTTAGGAAAGAAGTCTCGAAGGTACTTGAAGGCTGCAGACTCCTTATCAAGAGCTGTGACAAGTTGTTTCGTAAGACCCAATTTATGTGCAATGGTGGGAACGACACCTTCTTGAGATCCACTAGTGGCTCACACTTGACATTGTGCTTCCTCACAGAGAACTCGGTCCGTTGTGGCCAATGCTTCCTGTTGTAGTGCGCTGTGGTGTCCCTACTGTCTCAAAGGCAAAGAAAACAGGGAAACTTGGTAAAGCCTCACCCATCAGGAATGTCACCATTTTGAGGTTTCCGATAACCTTCCAGCCATACTCATCATACTTCAATAAAGATGCTATCACAGAGTACGTTTTCGCTCTTGTCTTGATAAATTGGTCAAATATATATCACAATGCGTCTGGAGAATGTTTGAAGCTTCTTAATGCCATCTCTGATAAAATTAGATTGGTCTATATGTTCAGTAAGGCAGCTAGAACTAAACTGAAGTGGTGAGTGGTGAACCTTTGTACATATGTTATTATAAAAAGTTCTAGAAAATTCTCGTAAGTTGTACAACAGTCTAGAAATTTTTTTAAGTTCTACAACATTATAGAAAGTTCTTGAACATTCTTGTAAGTTCGAGAAAATTCTCTATCAGCTACTCAGCACTGAATCTACCTGGAATGTTCTGGAAAATAGGTAAATTTGAAAATTTCATTACCCAGGTCACAAAAGCAAAATTTGAAGAGTAAAATAGGTCTTTACCATTTACTTTAGGCATAGGCAATTGGGAAATAACACTTTCTGCCCAGGAACAAGAAAAAGTAAAAATGTTATTATATAGTGTAATCTTGTGAGACGTACTTGTGGATTTATAAAAATGAAACAGAAAATGTTAGACACGTCATTCCTGGCAATCCCTATATCATTTTCCAATTGAAGGCAACGTAACAGGTCATTCATGTGCATACAGGAGGAGAATCAATCTGCAGAAGAAACAAATGTTTTTATTGAACCTTTGTTAAATGCATTTGCCCTTCTTTCCCTAATAGAGGAAAACGTTTATAATTGAAGATTTGAGATTTTTTGTTATCTTTTAATAATTAAGTAACGAAAATAAATTCAAAACTGTTCAAACAAATCGGAAATATAATTAGCTGACATAAACCGAGAGCCTTTGGTGATGCCAATAAATATGAGGAACCTCGTAACGATGATATTGACAGATATAATTACTTCGTCTCTCAAGTAATACTTAAACATGTAATACACAGAAGATGCTTATACGCATGCATGTGTTCTAATTCACAATAAAGGACAAAAGGCTTAAGGTGAAATAAAAAAAAACGCATGTGTAATAAATCTTATCTCTTCAATTTTATCTAATGGAATTATGATTTGATCGAAGAAGCAACGTTCTCGGCTTTAGTGATCTAAACTCGAAATACTGATGACGTTTTCATTGCTCTAAAAATCCTAGTTTACTGACATATTTTTTTGCCTCTAATCTTATCCACTTTGATAAACAGTTCAAATATGAAAAATATTAATTAGCCAAGACGTTGTTTGTGAAACTTTTCCGTTGTTTTCCTTATTAATTAAAAAAAGAAGAGAGAACAGGTTATATACCTTGAACATGTGTTGGCCCATGTGATCTCTGGAAATAATTTGTTTTTATTCAAACGATTGGTTGGTCTATTCAAAACCCTCATATAACCACAGTTACTAACTGCACTTAGTAAAGGAATAAAGGTTAACAACAACACTAAACTTTCAATACGCCATTTTAGGAGAATCGGATGATTGTTATCAAACAATAACTACACAATGCATTATCTCTTCTCACCCACTATAGTATCGAATCCATAATTTGAGAGTCAGAAAGCTACAGACTTACCTCTGAGCCACTAGGGGCGTTCTATATCATGTTTGTTTTCTTTTTGAATTTCGCACAAAGCTACACGAGGGCTATCTGCGTTAGCCGTCCCTAATTTAGGGATCTAGGACTAGAGGGAAGACAGCTAGTCATCACCACCCACTGCCAACTCTTGAGCTATTTTTCCCAACGAATAGTGGGATTGACCATCACATTATTATCCCACAGCTGAAAAGGCGAGTATGTTTGGTGTGACGGGGATTCAAACCTGTGACCCTCGGATTGCGAGTCGAGCGCCTTAACCACCTGGCCATGCAGGGCCGTTCTATATCAAAGCAACAATAAAATAAAGAACATAACATCTTTTTTTTAAAATAAGGACATAAAGAATTGTGATTCTAATTGTACAACCTGTTACGTTTAAACCCCCCGATAGTACAGCGGTATGTCTTCAGATTTACAACGCTAAAACCATGGGTTCGATTCCCCTCGGGAGGCTCAGCAGATAGCTCGATGTGGCTTTGTTATAATAAAACACACACATACTTTACGTTTAAAAAAACGTCTTTCATAATTCTATCATCTCTTTTATTTCAAAAACAACTTTCCTGGTTGTACTACCTCTTATGTCTCAAAAACAACATTCATAAGTGTACTATCTGCTTTGTCTCAAAACCCATCTTTCTAATTAGACAATCTGCTATGACTCAAAAACAACCTTCATAAGTGTACTATCTGCTTTGTCTCAAAACCCATCTTTCTAATTAGACAATCTGCTATGACTCAAAAACAGCATTCATAATTGTACTACCTCTTATGTCTCAAAAACCATCTTCATAATTGTATTAATTTTTATCTCTCAAAAAGAACATTTACAATTGTACAATTTACTATGTCTCAAAAACAACCCTTATGTTTAAAGAACGCCTGATATGTAAGCTTTTCACTGTTTCCAAGTTCGCATTACTGTAGATTCGGAAAGGTTTGTTTGCAGGAAAATAAATGGAACACAGAGAATAGAGAACATATTCATACACGAGTGAGACGGACAACAAGTTTTATTTCCCACACAATGCTTTATAAACGAACACGTACTGGGAGGTATTTATAATCGAACTGTCTTGTTTATGTATAACCGTTATAGAACTCTGGTGGCTGCTAGATTAGCAGAATAATAAGTTTCTACAGAACGATAAATTGTAGGATTGCCCCACAGGTCAGTGATCATTCTCATTGTACGTATTCAAGGGAAGAATAACTCCTAGCTCATGCTAGTTTGTACAAGTCTCTGCACCACACCAGAACCATTCCTAAATATATCTGAACAAATATATATTCTTATAGTTATAGAAAGGTAAAATATAGTAGTTTTCAAATGCTACGACCACAGAACATTTTTGCCTGCCGACTTTCTATAGTTCCTGGAAATACATGTTTTGTTTATCAACGAATACGCTAGAGGAACTTAATAAAATATTCATTTACAAACAAATTATTAATGTTCTTTTTCACAAAAAAAATCTCATGAAGATCCATTTCTCAACAGTGCGTTCCCTCATATACCACGATTTTCTTATAAAATTCCTTTGTTTTCCCAACAAAGACAAAGTTTGAACTATAACAATAAATACCAGAATGCAAGGCAGGAAAAAAGAATTCCATGAATGACGTTAATGTAACTGTGGCAAAGAATACGCCAGAAGATAAAAAGACACTTGTGCGACAGTGTAGAAGGGTGAAACGACCTACAGTTTCTCTAGTTACAAACCAATACCTGTCACCATTTAACACAGAATACTATTTTCTGAAGGGAATTAACGATAAACATGTGACAGAGAGCAGCAGTGCAGAATAGGAGAAATCGTAGAAACTCCGCAGATAAATATGAAATATATTAGTCCTTTTAATAGCAGGCCAATAATCTGACCCAATAAAAGTCAAGCTTTTCTTGACGTTCTTATAGCTACCTATACCTATTGGTCAAAGTAAGATAGACCAAATAGACCAGGTTAAACAACAATAATTTAGTAAATAATGTACCTAATTTAATATATCGACCTAACTTCAACATAGTATATTATAAAAAAATAAAACGTATGATAATTAGAACGTACTGACTTATTACTTGAGTGCCCTCTAGTATCGTTATTTTCAGCCACAATCATAGTGAGAAATCACAAGAATTGGCACATCAAACATGCTCGCCCTTTCAGCCGTGAGGATGTTATAATTCCACGGTCAATCCCACTATTCGTTGGTAAAAGAGTAATCCAAGTGTTGGCGATGGGTGGTGATGACTAGCTGCCTTCCTTCTAGTCTCACATTGCTAAATTAGGGACGGCTAGCACAGATAGCCCTTGTGTAGCATTGCGCGAAATTCAAAATAAATCAAATCAAACCACAAGGATTGGCTAACTCAGAAGATTTAAGTTAGGTTTAAATTATTCTACTTAGTTATTAATGAAAATATATTTCATAATGAAAGAAAAAAACAAGATAAACTATACAGTATATGTTTATACATATGTTAAACAATATATACAATTCTAAACTACCCCCCCCCCTCCTCTCCAGTGGCACAGCGCTATCTATGTCTGTGGATTTAGAACGTTAAAAACCTGTTTTCGATACCCCTATGGGCAGAGCACAGATAGTACATTATTTAGCCTTGCTCTTAACTACAAATAAACCAACTCGACTCGCAATCTGTAGGTCACAAGTTCAAATCCCCATTACCTAACGTACTCGCCTTTTCAGCTTTACCTACGTGATATGTGACAGTCCGTTCCGCTATTCGTTACTAAAATAGTAGCCCAAGCGTTGGCGGTGAATGGTGTTGACTAGTTGTCTTCCATCTAGTCTATTATTGCTAAATTAGCAACAGTTAACCAAATAGATTTCGTGCAGCTTTGCACCATATTCAAAACAAATCAATATCTCACACAATTAATGAAACTAAATTTAAAGGAAGAATGGAACATAACTTTACTTAAACGATTCATTGTATGTTTCAATGATTTTCTATCCTTTAAAAACGTAACAGCATTTTACTCAAGACTTTATGACCAAAGAAAATCATGACTGTATAACTTTAGCTCAACATCTGAGATAAATGATTTAACGTTTGTTATTGGTATAATAAAACAGAAGAAATTTAAATCACGTATTTGGTTTAATAAAAGCAATCCAATAAAAACAGAGACAAATAACGAACATATTATACTATTATTAAATGAAAATTAAAAATTGTATTATTTGGTTCATTTCATTAAGTTGTGGGAGTTGATTCACAGATTTCAAGGATAATTAACTGTGCAAAGTCGCGTATTATGTTTCTTTACCTTTACATAAGGTGAAAAAATTATAGACCACCTTTTCGTGCTCCATCCCGGATTCTGCTGATTATCATTATGTGAAATAATACGACGCAGTAAGGTGCGATTGAGAGAAGAAAAATTCTTTTTGCGTCTGAACATGGGTTGTACATACTCACGCCCATAAGCTCCCTATTACATCTTACAAGTTTCGGAAGCATGACAGTGTACTGGCAGTGTTTACAAACCAATTTCTTCACTAGTGTCCCACAGTGTAAACATCATGTGTACCGACAGTGTTTACAAACAAAGTTATTCACTATTGTACTACAATGTAAATATCATGTACCGACAGTGTTTTCAGAGTTCTTCACTAGTATCTTACGGTATAAATATTATGTGTATCAACAGTGTTTACAAACAAAGTTATTCACTATTGTACTACAATGTAAATATCACGTGCACCGAATATGTTTATAAACAAAGTTCTTCATTAGGGTCTTACGGTGTAAATATCATGTGAACCGTCAGTGTTAACAAGAACACTAGTGACCTGCGGAGTAAATATCGTGTACCGACAGTGTTTTCAAAGTTCTTCACTAGTATCTTATGGTGTAAATATCATGTGTTTTGACAGGGTTTACAAACAAAGTTTTTCACTATTGCCCTACGATGTAAAAATCATGTGTACCGACAGTGTTTAGAAACAAAATTCTTAACTAGGGTCTTACGGTGTAAATATCATGGATTCCATCATCGAATCGCTATTCTTTTCATTACGAACATTCCCACTCGAAAATGAATCCAAAGACAATAACAAAAGAATGGATTATCGAAAAGGCACTTGGGAGGCGGTCATGGTTTAACACTTGCTTTACGAAAAACCCATTTAAAGATCGTGTTGAACTTTCACCTGCCATATTCTGAGTCTGGTAGCCAAGCTGACCACACGTGTGAACAGATTCCCCTGGTAATTCTTGATGGAATACTGCTGGACTTTACCCCTCGTCAAATCACCACCATTATCGACCAGCTTAAGCCTGTATTTTAATTGACCTCGAAAAAGAATAGAATTCTTCGTCGGGCGGAGGGTTTTTTTCCAGCCCTCTACCCTGTCCGACCTTACTTACTTATGTAATCCTTAAAACGCCGACATTAAAGTCTGGTGTTCCACCACAAAAGCCTGATTAATCTTTTTTCCGTCTGCCTTAACAACATCTATCCGTCCATTTCTCCAACAGATATATAAAATTTGCTTAAAGCAGCCACTGAATCCAAACTTCACGTCATTCACTGGATCCGATCCAGGGCCGTAGGTCTCTCCACCCAGTTCATGAAAATGGTAACCACTTTCAAACAAGTAGTTGATCACATCTTAACGAACGACTGTTTTTGTTTTCTTCCACTAGAGCAAAACGTCTTAGTCGTCGACCACTACAGCAGTTCAGCACCGCTAATTTTAACTCCTATAACCCTCAGACCGACTACGGATCACCAAAATAGAAATAATGTTTAAAATGCTCCATATGTTAGAGATATCTCCACTCAGACCCACGTAGAAGTAATCAAGTTCACCCAGACACCCACAACTAAGACGAAGCCTTCATCTACAGTTATGAAACAGAACTCACCCAGCACTACATCCAATTCCACAACGGACGCAGATGACTTTCTAGCCTTCAGCGTGCTGACTCAAATCACGATCTTTACGACCAAGAAATTAATCAAGAACGCCTCAGAACAGGCCGCCGAGTTCCGAAGATCCCCACATCTAAACGTCAATCGTCAGCGGGACCCACCGTTCACTCGCCTGCTCGGTTTTCTAACAACTAATAATCACATCGTTGTTTCAAAATATATCAATGTTTTACTCTATTACTGGTTCCTAAGCTTCTAATAACACTTGTATTTTTTTTTTTACAGCCTGCTCCCTCCTAGGTGGCACAGCGGTATGTCGGCTGACTCACACCGCTAGAAACCGAATTTCGACACCCGTGGTGGATAAAGCACAGATAGCCCATCGTGTAGCTTTGTGCTTAACCACAAACAAACCTTTATAGCCTCTTCCGGGTACGGTCAGGATATTTATTCGGCGTCCTGGCCGTGAAAGTGAGTTTTCTCTGGGTACCCCACCCTTTCAAAAAAAAAAAAAAAGGTGCGCAGTGTTAAATAAATAAAGCGTAGAATAAAAGCTAATGTTTATATCAGTTTAATCCAGTTTCATGTTCCACATGATTACCTTTCTTTACAAGTTAAATATCTCTTAGTTTGTACGTCCTTATTTCTGGAACTCGCTACTTAGCAACAGAATTGGTCTTTACAGCCACCCAAGGACCACCTAGTCAGCATCCAAGCCGTCACAGAGCCAACGTCATCTCTCCTTCGTGTTATCCCGTTCCACAGCTGTTCCCGAATGTCGCCTTATGTTAATTTAATTTAGAACAACTTGTAATACCCGTCTAATCAATTAACAATCAAATATATTCATGTCAAATTCACCACAAGTAATCTTCTTAGTTGAAGAGAAACAGAGGTTTTTGAGCACCTGTAGAGTTCTAAAACCTAAACTACTGCCAAACTGAAATAAGTAAAACAGTCACCTGTCATAATAGCCACATATGGTTGGTATACAACAGATAAAAAGAAAACCGATTCATTGTCTTCTGGAACAACAAAGTTCTCCATAAGGCTGGTGGAGCACTCGAGCTTCCTACTATACGGGAACGGTTCTAGCAGCTATAAAGTAAGCACTAAGTTGGATTGCTGAAGAAAGCAATAAATGACGCACAGGCGGCACCATAACAGTTGTTACTGAATTTCAGACATTATTGTTCAATGTTAATTTTGAGAATAATACCAGTTAAAGTTTTTAATGTAGGTAATGTATTTATTATGTTTCATTTGCTTATTATACATTGTTCTTATTAGATTGTTTTTTACACATTAGATCAGTATTTGGATATAGGACTAGTTTAAATCTGCAAGTCACTTTATGGCCAGGTGGTTAGGCGCTCGACTCGAAATAGGAGAGCCGCGGGTTCGAATCGCCGTCGCACCAAATATACTTGCCATTTCAGTCGTGGGGGCGTTATAAGCGTCAGTCAATCCCACCATTCGTTGTTAAAAGAGTAGCCCAAGGGTTGGCGGTGGGTGATGATGACTAGCTGCCTTCCTTCTAGTCTTACACTGCTAAATTAGAGACAGCTAGCGCAGATAGCCCTCGTGTAGCTTTGGCGAAATTGAAAACAAATAAACAGTCAAGCGTAATTCATCACTACCTGATTACGTCATCAATATTATGTTTCCGTTTTTTCCCCCTAATTGTCAACTTGTTAATGGTGGTATTAATTAATTAATTATAATGATTTAAATGGACGTAGGATAAACACATTTACTTATCTGAGGAATGACTACAAAGCGCCGACCTGAAAGGATGGGGACATGTCTTCTGCACTCTTTCTAGTGGACGAGGAAGTTCTCGCATTTGATCTCTCAGTTTGACGATAACATGTAATTTGTTTTTTATGTAATCTACTTTTTGTATTAAAAATCTTAAAGTCAATTCATACAAAATATAACCTACTCTCCACTGATAAAATTTAATGCACATAATTACACTTGTTCACATTTTAGACACTAGCTGGCTCAGCAGTAATTCTAAGGACTGACTTACAAGCTAACAATCGGGTCCCGTCCCTTAAGATGAACAAACAGATAAAAATGCAGTCTACTTTTTCTCTGCGTTAAAGTGTCTCAATTTACATTGGCCATGATCTGGGACATCTTAACCCTTGTTAATCTGCATAAATAAACTACTTGATTCAGTGTGAACGTGAAATTTCTAATTATGTCGTCATTAATATATTTCTATAATGAGGTAATTTTTGTCTTCTCTCACACTTATCATTAGAGATCGGCTCCACTTGGAAGAAGTAATTAAAATAATATTACTAATTTTATACCTACAGTCGTTCTGTTAGTCAAAGTTATACATTTCTTTGCCAAGATTTAAAAAAAAAAGAAATAATACAATTGTGATTAATGTCCTAAATACTTAACCACAACAAAGCATTCTTGGGTAAGAAGGAGTTAATCTTAAACCCAACAAATACACTTGCACGAGCTATATACTTATTCACAACATTTTTTTTGTTTGTTTGTGTTGGAATTTCGCACAAAGCTACTCGAGGGCTGTCTGTGCTAGCCGTCCCTAATTTAGCAGTGTAAGACTAGAGGGAAGGCAGTTAGTCGTCACCACCCACCGCCAACTCTTGGGCTACTCTTTTACCAACGAAAAGTGGGATTGACCGTCACATTATAAAGCCCTCACGGCTGGGAGGGCGAGCATGTTTAGCGAGACGCGGGCGCGAACCCGCGATTCTCAGATTACGAGTCGCGCGCCTTACGCGCTTGGCCATGCCGGGCCTATTTACAACAAAGCATTATTAGGTAAGAAGGAGTTAATATTAGATCCAACAATCACACTCCCATGAGCTATATTCTTAACTACAACAAAGTATTATTGGGGATGAAGGAGGTAATTAGATACAACAAACACTCTCGCACGAGCTATATATTTAACCAACAACAAAGTATTATTAGGTAAGAAGGAGTTAATTAGATCCAACAAATGCATTTGTGTTCAAAAATAGGATACTCAGGGTTATAAATACAATAACAAGTCTGAATTTCCCTAACAGTAATTATAATTCTTTGTTTGTGTGAATGAAATCATAAACATACTTATTGTGATGTTTTACCAGAAAAAAAAAAAATTGACAGAGATTATTTATCGCCAGCTTACGGTATTTTCCGCAGAAAATGGCTAACAATGGTTGGGGTAAACACTTAGGCCCTTTGGATTAAGGTAATTGGTTTGTTTGGCATAACACACCAGTATGAAGGAACAGAAACATTTACAGGGTACGTCTTTCATATCCTAATCTACAGTTATGAGAGTACATTTTACTATTTTTGAAACATTAAACGCACATACATAATTACGTTCCTTAATTTTTAACACTAAATAGCTAAAATTACATGAACGAAAGTTAAAGAACAAAATTAAAGACGTATTCGAACTCTGTTACTATAGTAACAATCGAACACAATAAATGGAAAATCAAGGAAAAGAGAAAATAATGTAATAAAAAACACCTCAAAATAAGATTTATGTGATATTATATTAGTAAATATTAAAATATTACTATTCGACCTCTACAGTGTTGGTTTGTTCGGTCGGTGATTACACGTCTAACCATACGTACCCAAACGAAAGTATTCCTTACCTTGGAAAAGTATTACCCAGATAACAAACGTAAACATGATAGACAACACGCTGTTAACGGACGTGCTCAGCACGTCACCAACAGCACTCGCACGTAAAGAATGTCACTGAGAAAAGATGTTAGTCAATTTCACCCGTTTCTTCAGGTGCTGACGACAGCGCGCCCTAGCCTCGAAATCTGTAATCTCACTATCTTGAATTGTGTTTCTAAGGCCTATTTAACGTAATGTTGTTTTCCTCTCTTCTTTGTGGAATGTTAATATGAACTTTGAAGCTCGATTGGCAGTTGGTTAATTACATAAACATACGGTTCGATGAATAAATTGATCGTTAGCCACAGAGAGAAAGAGAGAATCTAAGTTTAAACTCTTTGTAATTTTGCCATGATTTTGCAATCATGGTTAATTTAACATTAATTAGCGGTTTAGCACCTCCCTTAATCATGAGCAACATTTTCGACAAATTTCATCGGCTACACGAATTTCCCACGAGAACAATTGTTATCATGCATGTATGGCGATAAGTGCGGGTAATTAATCTCTCCACCGATATAGTAAGCCAATAACAACAAAGGCCACTCATCAATTTATTCAAATTTGAAGTGAAACACTCATCCATTCTTTCGCAGGGGCAGTTCCATTCGATACCTCTTAGTAACGACAAATGAGATGCTTGCCATAAAATTAAAAGGAAACGTCCATGAAAAGCTGCAGTCAAGGAATAAACATATATATAAAAAATATATACCCTCTGTATCACATGAGTAATAATTTATATACCCCCTGTATCACATGAGTAATAAGTTATATACCCCTGTATCACATGAGTAATAAGTTATATACCCTCTATATCAGATGAATAATAAGTTATATACCCTCTGTATCACATGAGTAATATGTTATATACCCTCTGTATCACATGAGTAATAAATTATATACCCTCTGTACCACATTAGTAATAAGTTATATATCTTCTGTATCACATGAGTAATAAATTATATACCCTCTATATCAGATGAATAATAAGTTATATACCCTCTGTGTAACATGAGTAATATGTTATATACCCTCTGTATCACATGAGTAATAAATTATGTATCCTCTGTATCACATGAGTAATAAGTTATATACCCTCTGTATCACATGAGTAATAAGTTAAATACCCTCTGTATTACATGAGTAATAAGTTATATACCCTCTGTATTACATGAGTAATATGTTATATACCCTCTGTATCACATGAATAATAAGTTATATACCCTCTGTATCACATGAGTAATATGTTATATACCCTCTGTATCACATGAGTAATAAGTTATATACCCTCTGTATCACATGAGTAATAAGTTATATACCCTCTGTATCATATGAGTAATAAGTTATATACCCTCTGTATCACATGAGTAATAAGTTTCTACAGACAGACTCGTTATGTAAACAGCAGAGGATTAGACTGATAAGGGTGTTTTCCTAAGATAAATCATTGCATCAAACCAAACTTCGTAAGACATCATTTTTAGTGTTGCGGGCCTTCGGTGATAACTGCCTTTAGTGGAAACATCCTAACCTTTTCACTCCACCTTCTCGCGTGCAGCTGGGAGGGCGTGTTCTTCCGTTCACATGCGTGTTGAGGACGGATAATCTAGCTTATCTAGAAATTGTGAACACCTGCCATTATTATCAACTCCATTTACACAAGTCGAGTTTGTAATTCCCGCTAGAATAACGAAAGATAAGGTATTCAAGACAAGTGATGGAACTCTATAATAAAGACTAAGAACGGCCAGGGACCGAAAAAAGAAGACCGCGCTGTAAACCACATTAAAATCCGGTTTCAAAGTTGGTATTCAACCAGGGAGTTTCAAAAGTTAAATTGCAGTTCAGGCTATCAAATTAAGCGATATTTCTTCCGTTAATCACGAAAAATCATATTAGCCTTGCTTTACCTGGCGTCAAAGTTTTAAAGTCAATATATAACTGAATGATGAAGTCACGCAAGCCGGACGCTGATGTATTCATCACCTGCATTGAAAGATTTCGTTCAAGAGCGACTTATAATACTAGTTTTGGTTAAATGAGGAATCAATTTGATTGTCACGGGGCAGAAAAGTGTGCTTTGCAGCAAAGCATAATCTGTTGCAGACGTATGAACCAAGTACGACTTACAGTCACCAAGGTTTTGTTTGTTTTTTTAAAATTTCGATCAAAACTACACGAGAGATATGTGCGCTGGCCGTTCCTAATTCAGTAGAGTAAGATTAAAGAAAAGGCAGCTAGTCATCACCACCAACCACCAACTGTTAGGCCACTCTTTTACCAACGAATAGTAGAATTGACCATCACATTATAATGCCTCCACAGCTGAAAGGGCGAGCATGTTTAGTCTAAAGGGGATACAAACACACGACCCTCAGATTACGAGTCGAGCACCCTAACCCTTTGGCCATGTTACATTTATAGCATAAAATACCCTTTACTTTGCTCACTTTGATAGTAGGAATGGTATGGTTTACATCCCTAGTTTGGTGAACTTATGCTTGAGGTTGCGTGATATAAAAATATCGCAGTTAAAGTCATCTCATAGCTCGAGCGCTTACCTTGTTGACGATACAGCGGGTTTTAGCAACTTTAGAGCTTACGATTTAAAGTAAGGAAAAATGTAATAATACTTGAATTACATACTATTTCTGCAATATTCAATGCCGTCTTGGCTTTTCGAATAATACCAGGGCTCATCGACCACTTACATTTGGTGCAAATGAGTGTTTTGAAGTTGTAGGCAACTGGTGCTAGTTTGTGCTTCAGTTGGTAGGGGTTTTAAACCACATGCCAGGCAGTATAATATCCTGCATATTACATCATGATACTGACCTTCCCTTCTGTTGCGGCCTTTGACATTGATAAATTTGCCGCAACTTAAGCCTCAGGAACCATGGTTTCTTGTACGCTCGTCAGTATGTCAGCCTAGAAAGTAGCACGTGTTTATGTCACCGCAGTGTATGACGGGAAAAAACATCTTGCCGGGAGATATCAATACGGCAGTAAACTTTATGGCTTTTCTTATATTGTTTCCAACTGGTAAACAGTTTGCTTATCGTAAGTAGTAGCGCCATAACTTTCACAACATAATATACTGTTGGTAAGCATAAATTATAAATTTCCTTATTTAGCATTAAACACAGAAACTGAGTGACACAATTGCAATAGAAAAATTACATTTGAGCAAACTAAAGCCTTCAAAGAACTATAAATTTTGGCGTCCAATAATTTTTGTGTTTTTTTTTTCTGTTCCCTGATTTTATTTCCGCTAGAACTGAGACGAAAATAATGTACTTTAATGTTTAATATATTCTATAATTTTTATACACGTTGATATTTTCAGTGGATTGTAGGCATAAATTATATATGTTTAAAATTTGCACTGTTTTCCAGAGTATACGGAACCGGCCAGAAATAATGAAAAGAAAAACAACTTTCAATAGCCATCGTAAAGTTTATATGTCTCACATCACCTGGCGGAAACTGGTAGCAATAATAAATCAGTAAATAGAGCCGTTCCTAGTTGTTTTCCATCCATTTCGTTCTCAAACGTTTTCCAATGTGTGCACACGTTCCTGTTATTCATATATATTATAGTCATTATTATATGAATTTAAAATATCCATTTCACAACATAAATGCAGCCCGTACATACTTTTGGCTCTGTTTACAGTAAATGAAAGAAGAATGATTTTCTAAAAGTAAAAAACAAACATCAACACCATATTGATACAGTTAAATCTAATTGTTTCGACCCCACAAGAACAACGGTATATCTGTCGACATACAACGCTAGAATCCGGGTTTCGATACCTTTGGTGGGCAGAGTACAGATAGCCAATTACGTAGCTTTGTGCTTAATTACAAAGAACAACAATGTAATTACTTCAAACGATTTGGCATTAATTCAAATTGTTCAAAAATTCATCTATAAATGGAGCTAATCATATATTAGGCTACATTTTTAGCCAATGTATTGATATAAATCTGACTATTATGAAAATCATTAGCAAGAAATAAATATTGTAGCATTACTTGCTACAATAGCGACCTCTAAAGAAAGAAATTAATTTCTAATGAAAAATTTTAGTAATGTATCAAAGTAAACATTTAAATGAATTTGAATCAGATCACGTTACTATTACTCAGATCAGTCAGCTGTAGTTACTTAACTCGTGAATACACCTCTTTTATTAGTCAGGTCAGTCAGCTGTAGTTACTTAACTCGTGAATACACCTATTTTATTAGTCAGATCAGTCAGCTGTAGTTACTTAATTTGTGATTACACCTATTTTATTAGTCAGGTCAGTCAGCCGCAGTTAGTTAACTAGTGAATACACCTGTTTTATTAGTTGGGTGAGTCAACGACTGTTGCAAAGTGACATAAGCATACAAGATTCGTGTGTTTTCTAACAACAATGTTTGGTTCGGATCCCACCGCTGCCATTCTTCCTTTTGTCCCCCGCTGGTACAGCGGTAAGTCTACGGATTTACAACGCTAAAATCAGAGGTTCGATTTCTCTCGGTGGACTCAGCAGATAGCCCGATGTGGCTTTGCTCCAAGAAAACACACACACACTTTTTATTTAGGCCCGGCATGGGCAAGCGTGTTAAGACATGCGACTCGTAATCTGAGGGTCGCGGGTTCGCATTCCCTCTCGCACCAAACATGCTCGCCCTTTCAGCCGTGGGGGCGTTATCCCAATTCGTGGTACGGTCCCATCTTAGCTCTAGTCTTACACTGCTAAATTAGGGACGGCTAGCACAGATAGCCCTCGAGTAGCTTTGTGCGAAATTAAAAAACAAACAAACAATCGTCTTATGGAAATAATTCTTAGCTTCTAAGGCAACATGTTTCTTGTAGTTTTTAAGGCTAGAACTATTAGAAACTATTTCTCAAGAGAAATCTATTCCTGCCATCTGTGTTGTTGATCATATACGGTTCTCAATATCCAAATTCCAAAACAGTACCTCTCGTGAAAACAGTTTTTGACACTATTTATGTCTTTTTTTCACTGGCTCATTAGTTCCTGCACCAAATATTATAGCTCTCTTGAGTTTTGATGTTTGAGTTATATATATGTTAAAATGGCCAGCTAACCTTATAACAATCCTTTATCAAATGCATTATACTAGGGGTAGGGAAACTGCACATTTCTTGTTACAAATGTGATCATATTTTCTTTCATGTAGCTGTCACCTTTGTTACATTAAAATTATTTCGAATATACAAATCAGCAAGTTACGTGAAATCCGCAGCTGATACAAAGTCGCGGTGGAACGGAATCTATCAGAACTACAGCTTGTTACTGTTCGGTATGCTGAAGGTAGTATTATTCCACAAAAACCGATTGTTTTTAGAAATTGAGCATTAACATTTTCTAAACTTTGTATTTAATGACACTGGAAAACAATGAAATGTGGATCCCATGGAATATTCAGGACTACTCCAAAAAATACCTGCAACACGCTATGTCACAGCAAGAATAGGCAAAGTCCAACGTCTTGTAATAACTGAGAAGCACCAAACACATAGTTTAATAGCAAGAGCAATATAATGGAGAAGTATCTCCAACTATAAAATGATACAAGTCACGTTTATACAAATTGCTTCCACGATATATCTGTTCAACCATTGCCTTCCTCAAGCAGATGGGATATGAAACAGGTATTGATGCTATTTCAAATGAAGGTATACCGATAAAGTCGCAGACTCAGCACTTATGAGTTTCTGTGCAATTGAAGTGTTGTATCTGGCGTTGGAAAACCGCCGTCACCACATACTTACGGAAATCATGTTGTGGAGAGAGGTGTGTTTTGTACATGACAGCCTCGTGTAGCTTTGCGTAAAATTCCAAGTAGGTCTACTCGATTCTCGGAACGGAGAACGAAACGTTAAATTTCACTTGCCACTAGACCATTCCTGGTTCCCTATGTACAAAAGAAATTACATTACTGATTTAAAGTAAAATAAGAGAACGCAAGCACATGCAGAAATGGAGATTTCAGGTTTTGAAAATTTGATTTTTAGATTTACTCACATCAGAAAACAAAGAGAGCATCTTACTAGAACAGAAACCTGAGAGGGGAGGGGGAAGATAGCTACACTTTTGTATGCATAAAATCGATGTGTGTAGGACACTCACCATGAAAAGACAGCGAATATGAGAAGACCACCTGGTTATTCTCATGATTGTACCTATTCTTTTGTATTCGTCCTTTTTTTCCGAATCAACCTTAGTTCTCAACGTCAGGCTAATGAATGAGTAAGAGATACGCCCGTGTATGATCAATGGACTTGTGTGCCCTTTATTACATTCCCCCCCCCAAGGTTTTGTACGATTGAGCGAAAAAGACTTGAAGAACAATTCTATTACAAGGAGAGGTGCCTGAATAGCCTTAAAGGCTGAAGAGTGAAGCTGTTAGCAAAAGACCTAATATAGTTGATTAGTAAGGTTAAAAACAAACTAGACAGAGGGTCGTATCTGATGGTCAGGTCTCTGCCTTGACATTATCCTGTATTTCTTCTAGAGTTACATTTTATTAAAGCTTCTCGCTTTCGAAACAAAATGTCTTTTAAACGTGCATAGATCCTCTAAGTGGGTATTGTTTAATCTTATGCAAGCACAAATACTTATGCAAATTTGAGTCAGTTTAAAAGAAAGCTTGATATATATATGAATGATAAGGGTTGGCTTTAAATTTAAAAAAAAAACAATCTGTTTAGTTTGGCTCAGAGGATGGGACAGCCTAGATGAACCAACAGGTCCTTTATTGTCCGTAAATATTATGTTATACTAAAGACAGGCCTTCTTTCATGCGGTTAGAATATTCTGGAGAGTAGCAAAGTAATATAGTGACTAACAAAGTAATCAATTGACTAATAGAGTAATCTAAGGATTGGTAAGTTATCTGAGAAATAGTAACTACCCTGGTGATTTTCAAAGTAATTTAGCAATTAGTAAGTCATTTGTATCCTAGTAAGTAATCCGGCAACCATCAATTAATCTGTGGACTGGTAGAATAATATGATAACTAGCAAAATCATCCAGCCACTAGTATGTAATCTGGTGAACTATAGTAATTTAGCAACCAGTAAAGTAATTTGGAACCATGTAAGTTGGACACTGCTTCAGAAAATACCTAATTTTGGATAATTCTTAATCAGTATGGTTAAATAAATGGAACATTTGCCTGAAATGAAAGGAGGGTACTTAACTTGTAAAATATTTATGCGAAAACTTGCAAGTTAATTATAAGTTCTGCTACGCTTTGTTTAACCACTATATTATATTTTCTTTCTTCTGAACCGACAATAGTGGATTCTCAAAACAATACTACTATTTGGAGGACAAAATAATATAAAATATTTTTAAAATACTTTGTTGAATGAATGTATTGAGCTAAACATAAAAAAACAACATAAATTAATATAAGTATCAGGGGAACTTAATATAAATTATTTCAGACTTCACTGTTTCTTTAAATAGTAGTAGTAAATGACCTTATAACGCCAAATGTTTTTCTTTACTGACCACGCAACGTTTCGCTTTACAGTTTGTTCAGAAGTTTAATTTCTAATAAAACACAAACTGCAACTGAAACAACAAGGCGTCAAATGGTTTAAATGGTAAGATCCACCAACAACCACTAAAGGAATAAAGTATTTTTTTACTAAATGAGGCGAGATTTACCAAGTAATACTTTATAAATCGTCAGAAAAAACAACTTGTGAATTGCTAAATCTGTTCAGTTTAATATATGGATATTAAGTATATATATATATACCCTGTTCTACAGAATACAGTTATATTATGTGAGAGCACTGTAACCCTATTTGTGTGTTTAAATATATATATGATTACATATGGAATATAATACGGGTGCTTTATCAGTGGGTCTATTAGCAAACACAGAATTGTGGCCTAGATATATACCAATAAAAACGCTCTTGATAACCATTACAAGTACCGTACGCAACACAGGGACTAAATGGTCAGATCAGAAACCTCACGACTCAAAGATAACCATCTCTAAGTTAGAGCTGTTCGCTATAGGGTAGTAAAGCAGTCAGCAGCATCTGCCGCCTACGGGGATTGATTGTCAGTGTTGTAACTCTCCCCACAGCTCAAAGTGTACAGAGGCATATCGCGGTTACAATCTTGAACTTTCCAATCCACGTCTCATCGCTTACATACTAGACCACGCCCAAGCTCATTACATTTTCCAAACAAACAAACAAAAAAAACGTAGTAAAGGCTATGTTCACCACATGTGTATATTATTCAGTCTTCTCAGTATAGCGATACGAGAGATAAAAGGTCCCCGGATCCTTATCAACGTTTTAGACGTTGAATTCTGTTAGATCAATATTTGTAAAATTACCAACACAAATAAGACTGACCTGATATATCATTTAATAAGAAACACGTAAAAACCTACTTTTATTTTAGAAACTGTATTACAATTTCTAAGTGACACTGAAAGAAATGTCATATATGAATCTAATGCATTTTGAAAGAAAATAATGGAATTGAGAAAAACGACAACATTAAAGGGTCATCGACATAAAATCGAAAACTCTTAAATTGTTTCTCAGCTATATTGCTATTTACATAAATATTTTCAATAACGATTAAGCGTGGCCAGCATGGCCAGGTGGTTAAGGCACTCGAATCCCCGTCACACCAAACTTACTCGCCCTTTCAGCCGTCAAGGGCGTTATAACGTGATGGTCAATCCCGCTAATTTCTGAATTTCGGGTCGTAAATACGCTACGTTAGTGACAATTAAGTTCTCCTTGTTCCATTACAGAACTGTAGCCCAAGAGTTGGTGATAAAAGTAATGAACTGGCTAGTTTTTCTGTAATTTGCTACCTCAAAATTAGAACACACATAGCCGTTGTGCAGCTTTGCGACAAAATTCTGAAACAAGCAATCAAGCTGTCTTTATTTAGCAAACATTTAGAAGGCTTACATACGAAATGGAACATTTCAAACAGCTAATGTCCAGATGAAACACAGGTCATATGTAACCATCAGCTCTTATCGCTGGCCGCTTTATCGTCACGATTATTTTCATAATATTCGATTCGACTTGATGAGAGTGACGTCGATTCCTTATGTCTGCAAGAATTTAGTTTTGGAATAGAGAAGATAACAATAAAATCACCGAACTTGGAGCACGAACAGAAGAAATGGTTCACGATCACCCGAAGTGCATTTCAAAGCTTATATTACTTATTATAGGTGTACAAATGGTTTCCTGCTGTCCAAAGTTTTCTATCTCCTGTTATGAAGCAATAAACACAAAGAAATTCATACTATCTTCCGACAGGAGCCCGAACACTGCCTGGAAAGGTCAAATGTCTTATCCAGTCGTAGCACTATACAGTAGTGCGTTGTCTATTAGCGTGTAGACATTAAAGTGACTTCACAAAGGGACGCTTAACGTTCCAAATTGTACTGTCGTAACATCAGTGAAAATTGCGCATGCCATGAATCACGAGAATAATAATATTCTTTGTAGGTAGCAATACAGCATAACATATGAACTTCAAGAGGAAGAAATAAAAATACTTGCTACTCTTAATTTTGGTTCTATTTACTCTTGAAACAGAACACTGTCAGGGACCATGCGCATATACATCTATTATATATGTTTTACGCTGTACATTTGTAAGACCGAAAAATATCAATTTTAAAAATGTGACATATACTGGAGTTATTTTACATTATGCAATGCAGTAAACCACCTTTTCATGAAATATGTTTAGTTTTTTTTTTTTTTTAATTTTACGCAAAGCTACTCGAGGACTACCTGCGATAGCTGTCCCTAATTTAACAGTGTAAGACTAGAAGGAAGGAAATAGTCATCACCACTCACTGTCAACTCTTGATCTACTCTTTTATTAACGAATAGTGAGATTGACCGTCACATTATAACGCCCCCGCTGCTGAAAGGGCAAGCATGTTTGGAGCTATGGGAAGTCGAACCCGCGACCCTGAGAATATGAGTCGAGTGTTTTAACGATCTTGTCATGCTGGGGCTTATATGCTTACTTAAAAACAATACTAATATCAAAGCTGTAACTTTCTGTGTTTTATCCCAGATATTTAGAGTGAGAAATAGTAATATGATTTTTGTAATAATATCGAGACGGCCCGGCGTGTTCAGTTGGATTAAGGCGTTTGACTCGTAATCTGAGGGTCGTGGATTCGAATCCCCGTCGTACCAAACATGCTCGCCTTTTCAACCGTGGGGGAGTTATAACGTGACGGTCAATCCCACTATTCAATGGTAAAAGAGTAGCCCAAGACTTGGCGGAATGTGGTGATGACTAGCTGTCTTCCCTCTAGTCTTAACTGCAAAATTAGGGACAGCTAGCGCAGATAGCCCTCGTGTACCTTGAGGCGAAATTCAAAAAACAAATATCGAGATCAATTTCGCTTATTTTCGAACAATAAAAATTAAAATATTGTAATAAATATTTACTTAATTCTATTCTTTCTCAGAATTTAACGAGCATAAATTTTAGCTTTTGTGAATAATACATACATACTACAAGAAAACATTTGTCCCACAAGCTGAGTCAGAGGTTCGAATCTCACCCAGTTTCAGTTTTTACTTCTTTCGGTTAATTTTAAAGAGTAAAACAAACAACACGTGACGTCACTTCGGTGATATGTAGCTTGTATTATTGTAAATGGACGTTACAGTTACTCTCTGGAAAATATTTTTTTTTCACCTTTACTGAATAGAGATGTTTAAGTGATGTGGTATTTGTTTATACATCCTTTTCTATACTCAATCAAATAATGATTGAAGCTTTCCAAGTTTCAAGGTAGTCTATCAATATTTTCTTCATTTTTTGATCTCTGAACATGAACCGCAACTAATATAAGCCCAGAGTAAAACTAAAAAAACTTTACCATGCACAGCTAACGCTAGAGCTTTGAACAATCCCAGCTCTTGTCAACCCAACTAGGTCGATGGCGAACAACGTCATTCAATATATGTTTATACGACTGTATGTGTCGCTCATTTCCAGGTATATAATGTACAAAAAAACGACGAAAAACCGATCTTCATGTTTTGGCCCCAACGCATAACAAACCGCTTGATAAACTTGAATCCGTGAATATTATTTTATTAACAAATATTAATTGGTTTCAGGCTTTCCTTTTAGTTGTCTTACCAGCCACACCATCATATCTGTTGTCTTCTAATTTCCCTTCCCCCGGCCCGGCATGACAAGCCAGGTGGTTAATGCGCTATACTAGTAATCCGAGGGTGGCGGGTTCGAATTCCCATCACACCAAACATGCTCACTCTTTTAGCCGTGGGGGTGTTATAATGTGACGGTCAATCCTAATATTCGTTGGTAAAAGTGTAGCCCAAGAGTTGGCGATGGGTAGTGATGACTAGTTGCTTTCCCTCCAGTCTTACATTACTAAATTAGGGACGAGTTGCACAGATAGCCCTCGTGCAGCTTTGTGCGAAATTCAAAACAAACCAAACTAAATCCTTTCTCTTCCATTGCGATTGGAAGATAATTGTCTCTGACGTCTAGTACATTTCTATTTTCATATAATGGTTCAACACACACACACACACACACAGATGGAGAGACAGGATAGTCAACATTAGTTTTTAATTGGTAGACTAATACAGATTTTGCTCACTCTATTTCATCTTTTTGGCGCCCCCCGCTAGTACAGCGGTATTCTCCGGATTTACAACGCTAAAATCAGGGGTTCGATTCCCCTCGGTGGGCTGAGCAGATAGCCCTTTGTGGCTTTGCTATACGAAACACACACAAACTCCTTTTGGCCTTTATGTGCATCTCTTTAGTAATTATGTAAATGGAATATGCTAGCAGTTCTAAAAGGTTATATTAGTGGAGAAGTATTCGTTATTATGTGCGTCGCATGATCAGTGGAACTTAGAATTGTTGCCACGTAGGCTAAACAACCAAAGGCATCCTAGAAACTATATTTACACTGTTCTCATGAGTGACAGCAAAATTGTATATACAAAAACAACACACACTTACTGAGGAAAGAACTGACTACTATCAATGTAAACTGAAACTGAGAAACATTTAAAGTTACAAAGCTGTCGATAGAATGAGTTAAGCCAATTTTTATAACTGTAATTTCTTTATAGCATAGACTAGAAGCAATCAACGTGAGCGTATCGTATCATACGTTTCCTACCAATTAATGTGTTATTACAACCGACTTCAAACAGACACTCTATTTATAGACATTATTATGGAGTTCAATCTTTATGCTTTCAGAGCTGACTTAAGACAGTTACGCCACATACAGATATTTTATGAAGTTTAATCTTTAAGCTCTTAGTTCTAACTTAAGACACTCTCGTGAAGTTTAATTATCAAGATATTAGGGTTAACTCACAAAAACACTATATTTACAGATATTATCGTGAAGTTTAATTCTTAATGTTCTAGGGTTGACCTACAACAAACACTATGTTTACAAACATTCTTGTGAGGTTCAATTTTTTATGCCATAGGGTTGACTTACAATAGACATTATATTTACAGACGTTCTTATAATATTGAATCTTAGAGCTAACTATATCTGTAGACATCACAGGTTGTTCTATCTTTATGGTATTTTACTATTAGTAAACGTCCAGTTGCGGTGTCTTTTTCTTTCCTTTTTAATACATTTTTATTGTTTTGAAGAACAAGTTTGAATCGTGACTAAAAAATAATTTGAAATAAGATCTGAATTAGACTAGGTTCAGTAGTCATGTCACAGAAACAAGACACGTACTTTAGTTTCTGGATACTTTAGGGGGTAATAATGACATTCAATCATTTGTAATAGCTACAAATACGGTAAAGATAAAAACAGTAACAACAAAATAAACAGTGAAATCAGCGCTGTTTTATTTTTTAAATTCCGCTGACTACAGCCTGGCAAATAAGAAAAGTATAAGGAGTTAACAAGCGCTATTCACATGGTTTATAATTATGACTTCATCGAATGAGGTGAATCAGTTACAGTATGTGAAAAATAGTGTGTAAGGTATAAACGTGCGTGAAAATAAAGTAATAAAATAGGGGAAGAGTGTTAACAAGTAAAAAAATCAATAATATGAACTACAGTAAAATTTAAACACATTACTACTTTAAATAGATTTCATTGTGGGTTTTGTTTGTTTTGTTTTTGAACTTCGCGCAAAGCTACACGAGGGCTATTTGCGCTAGCCGTTCCTAATTTAGCAGCGTAAGACTTTCATTGTAGGAATAATGAATTCAAATTATATGGTATGGTGTTAAATGTATTAAATACATTTAATACCATGTTCCAAATCGAGTGTCCAAAGAACCTACTCTATGAACAACCTCAAAAACAATCAAAGACAGAAAGCAAGAAAAGTGTCGGTGAAAACAAACAGCATTTTGCAACTGAATGATTCGGCAGCAAATCTTTAGTTTACAGAAAATTGCAATTTCTCCACTTTAAAATATGTAAAGTTAGTTACATTTTATATAGTGTATATGAAGTACAATAGCACATATTTATTTAAAAATCTAACATTTACTAGTAAATTATTAATATCTGTGAATTAGACTGCTCCCAGATTCAAAATATAAAAATATTTTGCTTTACTTAATCATTAACTGTATAAATATAGTAATCTAAGTCTCACAAAATATTTACAAAAGTATCGTTCACATTTTAACAGATCAAGTACTATTAAGTAGCAAAAAAAAAGGAAAATAAATGATGCACGTGATTATTCAGGATATAAACATAATTCGCTTGCTAACATTAAGTTAATGACCTCAAACCAAAAGCTTGAAAGGTTTAGTTGAAGAAATCTTCTAACAGTAACTCGACGTAGTTAGTGTGTGTTTCTGTTTTTCTGAAAGCAAAGTCACATCGGGCTATCTGCTGAGCCCAACGAGGGAAATCGAACCTCTGATTTTAACCTTGTAAATCCGTAGACTTACCGCTGTACTAGCGAGGAGCTGCTAGTTAGTAAGCCTTTTAATATTATTATTCAATAAGACTAGGCTTAGCAAGACCTGGTGATTTGGGCACTCGACTTGGCAATAAACAAATCGTCAAGCTCTCTATATCAGACTTACCTGGAACTGAAAATTTAAAAGTGTAAAGAAAAAAAAAGATGTATTTGCTGGCTCGTGAAATTGGGTTCAAGAGTTTAAGTAATAATTCCACTAATAAAAAATGTTTATCTTCATACGAAAATCTTCTCGGTAATTCATAATTTCACCTAAATCATGAATTAGTCAGGCCTACAGGACTCATGTTTCGCAACCTGTTGCCGCAAAAGTGCTTTCCGCTCTTTGGAATCGTAGTTGAAATATAAAAAAGATAGTTACGTCCTCATGTTTGATGACACAAGAGTAGCCTAAGAGTTGATGGTTTACATTCTATTTTCTCTCCCCACTAGTTTATCAATTCAAAATTAGGAATTGCTATGCCATATAATCCTTGTGTAACTTTGCGCAATAATCTGGAAGAAGAAATAACCCCATAACTCACAAGATGACTTCAAGGACGAAACGAGTTTAAACATATTTGTTGCACGGCAGTATTTTTTTGTAAGTCAGTCAGCTGTGGAAGTTCATTAGTTGTTTAGAATTTGTTTGTTTTGGAATTTCGCACAAAGCTATTCGAGGGCTATCTGTGCTAGCCGTCCCTAATTTAGCAGTGTAAGACTAGAGGGAAGGCAGCTAGTCATCACCACCCTGCCCGGCATGGCCTAACGCGTAGGGCGTGCGAGGGTCGCGGGTTCGCGCCCCGTCGCGCTAAACATGCTCGCCCTCCCAGCCGCGGGGTGTATAATGTGACGGTCAATCCCACTATTCGTTGGTAAAGAGTAGCCCAACGGTGGGTGGTGATGACTAGCTGCCTTCCCTCTAGTCTTACACTGCTAAATTAGGGATGGCTACCAGATAGCCCTCGAAAATTCCAGACAACTCTTGGGCTATTGACCGTCACAATATAACGCACCCACGGCTAGGAGGGCGAGCATGTTTAGCGCGACGCGGGCGCGAACCCGCGACCCTCGGATTACGAGTCGCACGCCTTACGCGCTAGGCCATGCCGGGCCTTAGTTGTTTAGAAACAGCCATAGTTTATACTATTAATGTAACCGTTACAAAATATCTCAAAGATTTATCTTCAGACAGAGTAATAAAATATTATCATTATACATTAGTCACAATACTAGTGTTAAACGTAAGCTGAGACTCTCGTTTTCGAATCCCGATCGCCCCAAATATGCTCGTTCTTTCAGCCATAGGGGCATTATAATGTTGCGGTCAATCTCACTAATCGTTGTTAAAAGAACAACCCACGAGTTGGCGATGGGTGATAATGACTAGCTGCATTCCCTCTAGTCTTACACTGTTAAATTAGGGACGGCTAGCGTAGATAGCCCTCAAGTAGCTTTGCGAGAAATTCAAAACAAACAAACTAATGTTAATCTTTCTTCATGACTTCTTTTCTGTCAAAGTTTCGTCCAAAAGATGGCGTCGTCAGCAGCCTATAGACAAAAGGCAGATAAACGAATTTGAAAAATAAACCGCTACGTTATTTGTTTTTATTATTTTGTTTAAGGCTTGAATTAAGGTGGTTGGTTGACAAACCAGAGCACCATTTATGATGTAAGGAATTGTCGTACAAATTTTCTTGTAGTAGAAGGTCCAAGGACATGCTCAATTTCAAAGATAAGTTCCCACAAATTTACCAATTCATGTCGTTTATGCAGGTCTACTTTTGCGATATGTCATTCTTCTACATTAATGCTAATTTTCTCTGTCCAGTGGAAGAATGGTAAGCCTGAGTCATGACAACAAATATGGTCTGTATTATTTCACGTGCAATTTAAGCATCTCGAAACCTGTCTGGTGTTTATAAATTATTGGTATCAGAGACTGGGTTTTACTTGTTTATATTTTGCCGACTATGGTAACTAACACTCGGCCCTTCCACAATAATTGTACCGGGTATTTATGACTCGTAACAAAATGAATTTCAATTATACGTCATAATTCTGTCTATAAAATCAAACTAGATGTAGCTGTCTAAATAGTTAATTTAATATTTACCATAAATGTATAATTTATATGACATATTCCATATGTTTGTGCAAGGTATAGGTGTGGTTTATGCGAGCAGATGCCAACCAGGAGAGAGTGCGTTTGTTGTCGCTCATACGACAAGGTGTCAAACCCATTAAAAAATGAAGAGTGCATTACCTAAACTTGAGGCTTTGATGGAAATTGCCTGAATATCGAAGTCTTGGAAGCATCATACAAGAGTCTGAACAGACACTCTCTGAAATGAGTCAGCTCTAGAGTCTTGGCAGTCATCATCAGGGGTGGGCTGAATCACAACTTCCTCTACAGAAGTAGGCACTGTGTTATCAGCAGCACTTTCCTCTAAAAACTGAAGAAATAAGATTATATATTAAAACAACATGCTTTATGAGGTTTATGAGATGTACATTTAATATGACAATGTCAAAGTACTGTGTTAAGATTAATTTTATTAGATGAGTTATGGAAATATGGAGTTTATATTCGATTTTTTACAAGTCTACAATTTTTTTGAGAAATACATAACATGTGCTTGATTACTTCAACATATTAAAGACATAGTCTTATCTCAATTTATCTTGAAAAGTTAAATTTGAAAAATGGAATTCTTCAAACTTTTCCATATTTAAAAATGATACAAAAACAGAATCTACAGAATGATCTACCAACTTTTAAACTTGGAATATACTCTCTATGGGATAGATTTGTCCACTGTCTAGACTAGGAAAGCAAGGTTTCACTGACTTTCAGGTGCCACAAATGCAAAATACGCTCATGAATGTGAAATGTGTATGTCTAGTTACATTCTTCAAAAACTTGTACTCTTTAAATTATTATATTTTACTAGTTATTGTTTATCGCTTCATACTGCACATATACCTTTAAGTTTGTTCTTTTCGTGATGGCAAGGGATGGCTTCAGAGGGGTGAAACATGTACGCTGCAGGTTGAGATCAGTCCTCAGCTCTACACGAGGAAAGATGGTGGGGACGATCCTGTCTACTGCCGATAGTTTTTTCAGTCTCAATCTGCCTGGCTTGAAACCCACGAAATCCAAAACAGTGAGATCCGACTCAAAACATGAGCGTTCAAAGTGATTTTGACAAAGCTTTGCATAGTGTAAAGGAGTCCAGTTCTTCCTATTGACCATCCGCAACCACTATCGCCACCTTGCCGGTTCCTTCTTTTTGCACGGAAACGAAAGGAAGCTTTTGTCCGATGCCGAACCATTTTTACAACCTTAAGCAACGCAGTAAACCATGTTTTCATAAAGCAAACATAAAGCAGCAATATCAAGACAAAAATAGTCTCACAAAGTATGTAATCCGAAAAAAGCACCGATAGATTTACTTAAAACACCAGCACTGAAAGGAACAAAATGGTCGGCGCGCAACGAAGCATGTTTGGCAACTATTACGTCATAGTTGTAAAACATCACGGAAACAGCCGAACGACCAAGAGAAACTTGAGTTCGAGAACCCGCATATTTTGTTTCATTTTTACTCAAAAACTAAAGCGTTTAAAAATATGGCAACCACACAGAAATTATACCTAACCAAAGTACAGTTTCTAAGGCAATTATTAAATTTGTTGAAAATTCACCTTTAAATGCTGGGAGTAAATTCGAGTAAGTAAATTTGATGCTAAGCTTTATATACGTAACATCATAATCTCAGGCGTGTTAAGTCTCCCGTTTTTACTAAAAACATCATAACACAGAACTGTCCACAAACAGATGTAATATCCTGCTGTAAGTTATCACTATTTACGATAAAAGAAAGAACAGTTTGTTGAGAATTTAGACAATTTTGTGCGATTGCTTATGATAATTGACGTTGTATAACTATAACAAGACGAAATACTGACAAATAAATGTGGTGAAGAAACCAAAACATGAGAATGTTTATTATTATATAAGTCTAAACTTCATTCCAATGAACGGTAGTTTGCTGCCAGTATTTGATAGGCTTGGTCACGCGCACTAAAATAATAAACTATTAATTGCTCAAAATGTTACAATAAAACTCTAAGCTAATCAGAACATTATGATTTTGTTCTTAGCCGATCAAAACCATAGTGTTTCGTTGTAAGCTAATAAAAACGTTAAAATTTAATCCTCCGGTGGGACAGTGGTAATTTCACAAATATACAACGCTAAAATTTATGGTCTGATTCTCGGTGGCGGACCCAGCGGATAGCGTAATGTGGTTTTGCTTTAAAACAACCAAATCAAGGTTTAAGCCATGTATATCGTAGTATCGCTTGAATGGGTGTTTAAAATGCTTATAGATTTATACTTTTCTGTTTAAATTAATAAAATAATTAATTTATTACTATTTCAAGGTTTATTTTGTTTGTCACGGAAAGGTACTTGAGGATTATCTGCGCTAACTGTCTTCAGTTCTGAAGTGATAGATAAATGGTTACTTGTTATCGTTTTATAACGCAACGGTACACAATGGGCTGTCTGCGCTCTGTCCACTGCAGAGAATCGAGTTCTAGATTTTGACGTTGTAGACTAGAGAGAAGGCAACTAATCAGTACCGCCAATCAGCGACTCCTGGGTCTTTAATCGAATAGTGGGGTTTGGTTATCACTGTTTTGCCCACGACCCAAAATGAAGAGCATTTTTTCGGTAAGGGAGCGCAAACAAAGGATCCACCTGGTACGTCACTGGGCTGCACTGTGCAGTATTTTAAAGTATCGCAAACCGATATTTACGGACTTAAGTGCAGTGGCGTAGGAAGGGTGTGAGATGGGCCTCACACTTTTCATTATATTATATTAAAAATGCATTATAATTGGAAAACCTCTAGAAAAGCAGGAGCTACATAAATTTAATCCGTAATCCAGCTTTCCAATTCATAAGGCAAGCTCTGTAACCCTGCTTAATTGGTGAACCTGTGGTACACATTTCCACGCTTCCCTCGGTCAAATAAAACTTGATTCCTCCATTTTTAATTTCCTTTCTACCCTTCAAAATGAATATTAATTAATTCATTTATGTTCCCCACTGCAACAACAAAAGATTTAACATTAATTTTGTAATGTGTCTTTTATATGTGTGACTAATATTTGTATACGTATGACTAATTTTTTTATACGTACGATTAACTTTAATTATCGCTACGTCAAGTTACTCAAAATTCTGCATCATAAAATTATATATCGTAATGTGATACGTTGAGTGGACGACTAAAATTTATCAGTAGCAAATGATAAAATGAATCGTCCTATCGCGTGTATTTACACTATCGTGGTTGCAATCTCATTCATCAATAAAAAGTAAATTAAGAAACGCTTAGAACAAATGATAGTTATATACATGGAAATTTGACCACAAGCCCTCTGGAACTGCCCACAATTATACAAGGTGACAACATGAGAGTAAGCTGAATATATTAGTACACAGGAAATTTTAATTTATTGCTTTATGAGTTCCATTTAACTTCTACGTCTATATATATATATACACTTGTTTGTTTCATTATAGGAGGTATTTTAAATATAGTATTGACCAAGTGGTTTTCTGAACACAACAGCCATTGTTGTTATGCAATAAAAAAATAATCACAGTCAACTATACATTTAATGTTGGAATTCTAAACCTTTCCAGGTTGTAGTGGAAGTAAAGATCAAGTGCTAACAGTAGGTGGGTTTGGTATTAACTGGAATGTCATATTTTGTTACTAATTTTTGCGAAATGTTGGTTATTTGTTTGCTGATGTCAGGAATATATGGTATACAGCAGTATATGGTTTCGTGATTTTTTGATTCGTGAGATATATTTACTTTAGTTGGTTGATTTTGCTTTCTGTCTAGGTGTGTGCGTATAATGTTTTCTACGGTTTGTGGAGGAAACTTATTGATTAAAGGTTAAAGGTTAAGGAAAATTCACTTATATGAAAGAAACAAAGTTACAACCCAACAAAGAGGATTGTAAGTTCTACCAAAACTAGAACAAAAACAACAACAAAAAACAATAAAAAAACCAAGATTTAAATAATAGAAAAGTACTGTTTATCATTTTACTATACTTTATGTTCAATGACAGAATATACATTTGTACTATTAACTCAAGTCAGGCCCCACCTTTGAATATCAATCGCAGAAGGCATTTTGACAATTTTGACAAAGTTTCGAATTTTCTAAAATATGATAACTTTTGAACGTCATGATCAAACTAAATAAGAACTGGTAAAGGTATGGGTATAATTGCAACTCGAGCTGGGTGTGGCTTATTGATTAGCTTGCCCAGAATATGAATCCTAGTATTAATGGGCCACATTCATTACCGCAAATCTGCACTCCGCACTTAGAGGTTGTGAGTGCATTATTAGAGGGACAATCAGATTCTACTATACAATTAGAGTAGCCTAAGAGTTGGTTGAGGTTATTGCTGACTATATTCCTTTCCTTTAATCTATCAGTTCATAGTTAGGGAATCTTATGCCCAGGTAGCAAAACAGGGAGAGGGGCACTGGGAGTACGTGCTCCTTAAAATTAACCCGGTAGCGAAGTGCTCCTTTGAATGCGAAATGAAGACTTTATGTATAATTTTCATGGCAAGTCGTTATTTCAGTTTTGAATATAGAATATATCCTCTCAATTAAGATATGCTCGGTTGTCTATGAAAACCAGTCAAGTGGCTTTCCCAAGTTCATACTTTAATCATGTACAAAAGGTACTTGTATTTATTGTTAAGATCATAAATCAATAAGTGCTTGATTTGGTTCAATAGATTCGTTTTCATATTTTTAGATCAATATTACTCTATTTTCTGAAATGTAAAGAAACAGACTAGTGCATTACGGTTGACCTACTTTAATAGAACCTTATAACATTTCCTCGCCCTAACTCTAACGTTTAGTGACTTAACTGAAATTGATAAAAGGTCACCAGTTAAAACAGAGCCAGTTGTTTCTCAAATAATTTGATAATACACATAAAATCACAACTATTACCATATATTTTTATTATTCCAGACAATTAGAAGAGACCTGGTGATATTAAGTGAATGGCATCATTGGCACCAGTGATTCTGGTGTTCAAGCCGCCACTGTAATGCAGAGAAATATTAGCGAGTTGACACCCTCTCTCTTTAGACCACATATATGTCAAATCATTTGCGTCAGCGAGATGAAATCTTTGTCTCTCTTCAGAGAGTCAAGCCTCGTAGACAGTGATAAACGGTTATTACATTGTCTCGAGGTAAAAGCCATTGTGAGACGTAACTTTGCAGCTTGATATCACAACATCTAGGTTCGTATCTTCTCTTACTGGTCCCCGAGGAATTCGGACGGGCTGGAAACGGTGTTTTCAAATACTTTTTTTGTTACAATAAGAGTTGATGTCTTATATTAAGTTGTCTGTTGGAAGCAGAAAAACAACAACAAATTCTCCAAATGTAAATTCGTCTCTACGGTATACGTTGATTCATCAAGATTGGCGTTAGTAGTTTTTTACTTGTGTGTTCAGAGTGTTTATTTGCTATTAGAGATAAAGTCACACAATGGGCTATTTGTGTTGTGCCCACCACAGGGACTGAATCCTCACCTTTTGTGTTATAAGCCCTCAAACTTATCGCTTAGCTACTGAACGACAAATTAAAAGTAGTAACGTTAAGATAAAATAATTGTTTTAAATTAATTTATAAATGATGGTGTAACAGAGGTTCAATCCCGCGACTCTGAGATTACGAGTCAAGTACCTTAACCACCTTTGCCATGCCTGTTGTGGTACTTAATCATTTTGACGACGTACATTTTGGCAACAGCTCAGCAGCGTATTTTTCATGGCAAATGAACCCAATGTGATACTGTCATGTTTAAAACATAACCCTTCTCCTTGCTTGCTTTCCGTAATCTATCTTGTATATGAGGACGATGGTTTCCCAGCACCTTTTGCAACAATTTTTGCAAAGTATAGTAACTCACATTTGTTGTATACAGTGACTTGGCCAGTATGTGCTCATAAGGAATAGCATAAATTCTCATTATATTCTCCAGCTGCATGAAGTATGCAATGATTGAGCGAGAAATATGACTAGATGTCTTATTTTGATGAACTCGTACCCTTTTAACCTCGTTTACAGGTGGAACTCCTTATTAATTATACTGCGTACTGTTACCTGGGGTATGTAGACGATATGTTTACACTGACCTTTGTGTTCGTAGTTTCTTACCTGTTAAAAAAAAACGCAAAATTTTGCTTGCCACAACTGTATCAGGACTTGTTGTGGATCTTTTCTGGACGGGTCTGGTGCCTCAAATTGATCCATATTCCTTTGTTTTCCAATATCATTAAGTAAAATTCTGAGCTTCTATTTGAATATCTGTACATGATCTAATTGTATACATATTTTGCGCCAAAAAGGTCTGTCACACATCCTTTCCAAAACTGATCATTTTTTGGTAACACAATAGCACCTATAACTTCAATCAATATAAAAATGTTGTTTTGATACATGCCATTCCACGGCAACTTTGTATTGGCTGTGCTTGTCACGAGACTTGACGTTTGCATATTCAAAAACGTTTTAGTATAAAATACCCAGTTATCTGTACTCTGCTATATCAACTCTCATATTCCCATAGCTGAAAAAGAAGAAAATATGTTCAGGGCGCTAGCCACAACATTCGCAAGTCCTAGAATATCTGGTATCACTTGGATTCGATAATTATAGCAATTATAATACAAGGCTATCGATTTGGTCTTGGTTCTCTCGAAGATTTACTAAGTTCTATAAAAGCAATGAAAAACTGCCGTTTCTTCGTTTCATAGTGAGCTTAATGCTTAATACTCTCTATTTTTGCTTTTCATAAACATGTGGAAGTTATTCAAAATGATGTTTATAAACTTGTTGAGATTCTATAAAATAGTTTCAAATCAGTCGGTTTGGTTTGTTTTGAATTTCGCGCAAAGTTACACGAGGGCTATCTGCGCTAGTCGTCTCTAATTTAGCAGTGTTAGACGAGAGGTAAGGCAGCTAGTCATCATCATCCATCACCAATCCTTGACCTTCTCTTTTATTAATGAATAATGGGATTGATCGTCACATTATAACGCCCCCACGGCTGAAAGGGCGAGCATGTTTGGTGTGACAGAGTGCCTTAACTATTGGACTGTGTATATACTCAGAAAAATAATAAAACATAAGACAAAAATTTAAATCTTAAGTAAGCCTTACGTGCTATGCATTCTCTTAGCAATATAGCATACCACTTCAATTGTTGCATACCTGAAACAGTTTGAGAACGACACGTATATTCATGTTATTTCATACTGGAAGATATCGTATTTCTGCGAGTTCACAGGCTGTTGATGGGAAACTTCTGTATTCGTACGCTGCATGGGTTATGGAAAGCAAACACAAAGACGTGTTGTGTTTTGGATGTGACTGCTGTATGTTTAAGCCTTTTGTAATCGAAACTACGCTGCAGATCTGTTGTAAAGATGCACGATCTTCACATAGAGAATGGAAAAAAAATATTTTGTACAAAAATCATCATAAATAAAATATGTAAAGAAGTACACCGTAATATATTTCATCATAAATTCATATCCAATATATCTCTTTAATTAATATACTCTTCAAAAAAATGAAACGCAAAAGGGATATTTTTATTTTAAAGAGAAATATATGTAATAACATTACAAGCTCAGAGTATGTAATGCTACACGTGTTAAGGCATTGATTGTCAGAACAAAATGACAATAAAAGTTGTACACTTTGAAAACGGAGGAAAACATCGGATTTTTTGCCAAAACGCATTCGTGTCCAATAAATTTGTTTAAGAGATCTGCATGTTCTGCAAGTGCAACATGTGCAAAATCCCTATAAAAGTGACGGGTTCTTGGTTTCCATAGCTCAGTGTTAAGCCACCGACACGCAATACAGTTACGCCAAGACTGACTGAAGCACAATGCAACAACGCCATTGGTCGTTGGAAGCAGGCGAATCTCGATCAGATGTTGCCAGAGCTGTGAATGTCCACCCAAGCACCATCACAAGGCTATGGAATCGTCACCAACAACATGGATCAACTTGTGACCGTCCACGATCTGGCAGACCTCGTGTGACCACGCCCGCACAAGATCGCTACATCCGGTTACGTCACCTTCGGGATAGGACCACCACTGCGACGTCTACTGCCTCAACCATACCAGGGCTACGTAGGATTTCCGATCAGACCGTATGCAACCGTCGACGAGATTCTTAGGCCCCATGTTCAACCCATCATGGTTTACGTCAACGACGTTTTTCAACATGACAACGCCCGTCCTCACACAGCCCGACTCACCACTGTCTTCTTGAGACACCACAACATCAACGTTCTTCCCTGGCCCTCCAGATCACCAGATTTAAACCCCATCGAACATCTTTGGGACGAGTTGGACCGACGTCTGCGACGGCGACAACCTCAACCGCAGACTCTACCTCAGCTTGCAGCAGCTTTGCAGGCTGAGTGGACAGCCATTCCACAGGATGTGATTCGTCATCTCATCGCTTCCATGGGCAGGAGATGCCAAGCAGTTATGTATGCTCACGGGGTGCATACTCGTTACTGACGTTGAGTGACGTTAAACGTTAACTAGTGAGCGTGGACTTCGCCTTCGCAGACTTTGGATGTTCAGTAGTAAATGTGCTGAGTTTCACACATGTAATACAGAACTACCCGGATAAACTTTTTTAACAATATGTCTCAAATTTTGCCTTTTGCGTTTCTTTTTGAAAAGTATATTTTAAAGAATAGTATGATACTAAGTTTATTACTGTTATTAAGATAAATCATTCGGATTAACTGTCACGATGTGCAAAATATGAGTTAAGCTCAGCTGTTTTAAATGTTGGGTCAGTTTTATATGTTGCTTACAAAAACACAAAATAAACAACATTAAAAACATCTACTCAGCAATCCTGTGTTTCATCAGAGGGCTTATAATGCTACAAAGTGGGCTTCCACATCACAGTAGCCCATTCTGTAGCTTTGTGCTTCACAAAACACAGCAAAGAATACTGTATTGTGAGTAATAAGACGCCATCTGTGAGCGGTTATCAGTAGTTAATACCAGTGGATTCCATGGCTCATCTTCTGACTTGTGTGCTTACAAATATTATTCTGATTTAGTTGTCTTTACAGTGAAAACAAAAATCCAGGGTACGCAGCTTAAAAATAAACACAAATACACTTTCCTGGAGATTAAAAATCATTAACTTAGTGACCAGTATCTTATCGTAGATGCAATTCAAGCAGCTTAGTTTGTTTCTCTTAAACACAAAGATACACAATGGGCTGCTTCTGCTGTGCCCACCACAGTGTCAAAACCCAGTTTTTAGCACTTTAAGCCCATTTGCTTCCCGCTGAACCACCAGGGAATTCAAGTAGTGTAATTGATATCACAGAAAGTACATACGAAATACGGAATAAATATAGTTTGTTTGTAGTTAAGCACGAAACTACAAAATGGGCTATCTGTGCTCTGCCACCATGGGTATCGAAACCAGGTTCTAGTGGTATAGTTCCGCAGACATTCCACTGTCCCACTGGAGAAGATGCAAAAAACAGGAAAAAGTTCTCAAGCTCTCCTAGAATATTAAACTCATATCTGTATTTTATTTACTTGAACGTCAAATTACATATAATGATTTTATAAAACATAATAAAGGTTATTACCAAAGTGAAATATTAAAGAAAAATCACATCTTTACTTTAGATGTTCCGCTTAGAGCGATACATTACATAAATCTCCAAACAGAAAATGGGATACATCGAAAGCAAAAACAAAAAAATAAAATAAATAAAATCACGAGGTGTTAGACAACTCAAAAAAGATATTTCTGGTTTGAATTTCGCACAAAGCTACGCGAGAGCTATCCACGCTAGTCGTCCCTACTTTAGCAGTATAAGATAAGCAAGAAGGCCAACTTTTGAGCTACTCTTTTACCAACGAATAGTAGGATTGACCTTCACGTTATAATGCCCCCACGACAAAAAAGGCAAGAATGTTTGGTATGACGGTGGGAGTGAACCCGCAACTTGAAGATTACGAGAGGAGTGCCTTAACCACCTGGCAATGCCGGCCTGGTCGTAAATAATAACTAATATAACTACGTGTTTATTTAATTATTGTGCGAAAAATATGGATTCAGTACTTGAACAAAACACCTTAAAAGTCAATATGTATAATGCTCTGCCTGACTAAATAGCACAATTATCGCTATTTTACTGGTTAAAAAAACGAATTTCATTCAGTATATTAAAAAAAAATGATTGATTCACTCAAGACAGTAAAATAACAGGTGATTTAAGTCCCTAACACTACTGATATATTTAAGAGATGGCGCCACAAGGTCGATACGTTTCTAAAATGTAATTTGTATTTTAACTACGTGGCTAAAAAGGCTCTTGAAATGTTGATTTATTTATGAGAGCTAGGTTTAGTTTGTTTTATCTAGAACTACATAATAGGCTATCTGCTCTTTGTCTATCACAGAGAATCGAACCTTGATTTTGGTAATTTTGTAAATTTTCTACTGATTTACCGGGATTAGGGGACATTTTTGAAAAGGTTAAGAGTGTATCATACTATCATGTTTTATGTTTTGGTTGTTACTTCTCACTTTTAAACTATTTTTATTTTTGTCATATGTGCAACATCATTAATTTTACATTTTGGTTTTGACTGAAATATGGATTGAAAATAATAGTGATTTTGTCATATCATCCATTTTTCTTCTTAAAAAGGCCCGGCATGACCAGGTGGTTGAGGCACTCGACTCGTAATCCGAGGGTCCTGGGTTCGAATTCCCATCCCACTAAGCATGCTCACCCTTTCAGCCATGGAGGCGTTATAATGTGACGATCAATCCCACTATTCGTTTGTAAAAGAGTAGCCCAAGAGTTGGCGGGGGGTGGTGATGACTAGTTATCTTCCTTCTAGTCTTACACTGCTAAATTAGGGATGGTTAGCGCAGATACCCCTGGTGTAGCTTTGCTCGAAATTAAAATAAAGTAATTTTTTTTTCTGCTCCCAGTAGTACAGTGGTACGTCTAAGGAATTACAACGCTATAAACCATGTTTTGAGTACCGTAGAAGGAAGAGCACAAGTAGTCCATTATGAAGCTTTGTTTATAACCACAAACAAACAAGCCTCTTCTCTAACTTATTACTTTTAAATTAGCGACATCTAGCTCACATAGTTCTCGAGTAGATTTGCACAAAATCTCTCAAACTGTCGATATTATTTTACTGAATCGTAACACAATAAAATATGCGATTATTTAAAACATTTATATCTTCTGACAAAAACGTTTAGAAAAAATGTCATTAAGCAATCCATAACATATCGTCTTCTAAAGTCTTCCTAGTTCATAAAAGGTACTGTTGTAAGCTACAAGTTTTACTTCAGACGACTGTATTGGTTTTGACGTTGTGTGATAGGGTTGATGTACTGTTCAGAATCTTTTTGAAACTTTTCGAAAACTGTTCGAGTCATATAAAATACGGTTAGTCAGTGAATTTGGTATATTGCTGACTGATTACAGAGTTAATTGTTGACTGGTTAGTATTTACTATGATAAAGTAGACTAATTATACACTTAGCGATATTGTTAATTAGTTACATATAACTTCAGTTTTATGGATATTGAGTTCTTATTTCAGCGTAGTACTCTGAATAAGTAGAAGTGCCATATATACGAAATATAAAACCAGGAACTAAGTGAAATTATAGTGTTAGCATCTACTACAGTAGTGTTAACGTTAATTAATTTTTAGAAATGGTAGTCGAAGAAATAAAACGTATTTGTTAACGCTTCTTGACGCGAATTCGGAGTATTTGAGTAAATAAAAGAATGCTAGAAAACACATTCTACGATAGAGCAGTTAAAATAAGAATCTAATGAGCTAAAAGATTTCACAAATTTGTTAATTTATTACCACTCACTGCCCTAAGTAAAAAATAAGCACGAGAGAGAAGACTCAAGAGACTACACGCATTAATACTATTTTATTCATTTTCGTAAATAGATGATCCACAGCCTATAATAGGTTCTTAGTGAATAAAGTCAACTAAAACCCTATCCAGGATTTATTACCTTACCACTTAATTTATTAGCTTTAATTTGTTACTACCAATGTGTTTTTGTTTGTTTTTAATGTTGAAGGCTACTACGAGCTAGATAAACCTATACTTAAAAAACCAAGTTAAATAAGTAAATGAAAAAATCGCTGTTGCGGTTAGAATTTTTTTTTTCAGTAATTAAAGTACTGGAATGTTTAAACTGAGTTTTCAATTATATGTGGTTGCTCTTAGAATCAATAAACCAGTAACTCTCGTTCATTATCATGCCTACTTAAACAAAATGACATTTTAAAGTTGCACATACTACTTGAACTAGGCCTGGTATGGCCAGGTGGTTAAGGCACTCAACTCCTAATCTGAGGGTCATGGGTTCGCATCCCCGTCGTGCCAAACATGATCGCCCTTTCAGCCGTGGGGGCGTTGTAATGTTACGGTAAATCCCACTATTCACTGGTAAAAGAGTAGCCCAAGAGTTGGCGGGGGGTGGTGATGACTAGCTGCCTTCCCTCTCGTCTTACACTGCTAAATTAGGGAGGCTAGCGCAGATAGCCCTCGAGTAGCTTTGCGCGAAAATTAAAAAAAAAAAAGTTAAATCGAACATATAGAGAGCGTTCTATTTAACCGGCTGACATAAACTTGATTTACACCCGTATGCAACCTCGAAAACTGCATTCTTTTGATATGAAGGTAGTGTTTGTGTGCTGAGAGATAGAAACGTTTTAGTCAATATATTTACTGTAGTTACCTTGTATCATTTTATACGTTGAAACCTTACGTGTGGATGTTAGTCAAGTTGATCAGTATCCCTGGTTTGTTGTTTAGATTATCTCTTCCTCTAATTCATTAAATTTTGTACAATACTTGCTGTTTTCAAATGTAAATTTTACTTTTCAAGTTAGGTCTTTAGACAATATTGATCACATCTATGTTTTCCTCTAGTTATTAGTTGATTTAAAATTCCTTATTTAACTGACTTTAACTGCGAAGGTGTGTTTGTATTTAGGTTTTCAGTAAACTGTAATAGCAATTTATTTGTTTGTTTGTTTTCTTATAACAAAGCCACGTCGGGCTATCTGCTGAGCTCAGCGAGGGGAATCGAACCCCTGATTTTAATAGCAATTTAACTATCAAACTTTTATGAACAGAAAATACGATAAAGCAGTGGTCTCGTTGTTTTCAGTTCCCATCATGTTATTATTTTGTCTGTTGTGTTCAGAGAAGACGTTATACAAGTATTTTCTGCTATAGGCCAAGTGACAAAATATATCTTAAACATAGCAAAATCAACGATATGGAATACAGTTGCTTTTTGTAATACAAATTATTTTAAACACCTCCACATCGACTTAGCATACAACTGGTGACTGTGACAACTTGTTGGTTTTCCATCTTTTCATTGTATTTGTCGTTAAATCTAAAATAATTAGAGCTCAGATAGAGATACAGTAGTTTTACAAGTGAAGTCATGGTTAAATTTGTTCTGACGCTATTGTACAAATAGTAGTGCTATCTTCCAATCTTTTTAGGAGGTATTTGAAGATATCTGGAACTGCAACTTTAGTGACAAGCAAAACTATATCTGTCAATTGTTTTCTTAGTTGTGAAAGGCTTTGGACATGGTGAAGACGCCCGTTTCGCCTAATAGTTCTTAGTACGACAATTTGGTAGAAGAGGTGATGCAAACTATTAAGTAGATACTTGCAAAGTTTGTTAACCTTGATCAAATCAACTTGGATGAATACTTGCCAACATAAGGGTGTGGTAAAGAGTTGTTCTGGTTCTTCTCTAAAGATGCTAATGCTTATTAAAAAGTTACTGATTTCTGTAGATTCTCTCATTAGCAAGTGTGCCTCAGTATAGAAAGAAATACTTGGCTTTTGTAAAAACTGTATTTTGCAAGTCAGCAGAAGAGACGTTAACACAAAGAGTTAAAAAACGCCGATTCGAGCATAGAGATTGGCTTTAATATATGACAATGGTGTGAAAGCTACTTAGCTTTCGATGCACAAGCTCATACTTAACACTCTGATAAATATATTCCATGGCATGAGATAATTTTTGTGTTGTTGCATGTAAGCACGTAACACACGTTGACGAGCTGCAACAAGGTGTTTCGGGTGTAGCTTTCTTTCACCGGCTTGACCAGAAGTCAGACGTTGAGACTGACGAATACGAAGGGAGAGTACTATGTTGTATGATCTCACTACAACTGATAGGGAAGAGAAACAAAACATGATGAGAAGGTACCTGAAGAGGTACTTAAAGATTCCGGTGGTCAAGCGAGTCATTGTCAACGTCATCTTGATTGATATAGCTTGGATTTGCTGCCATATCAGCAATTATGATAGTAACTGGCTGGAAGATCTTTAACTGAGAGAAAGCAGTTTTAGTTATTTTTCAACCTATCGTGTTGGATTGGTGAAAAATCCCATGACCTGCAATTTTTCACTACTTATCAGCAACTAGGATAGTCATTCGGTTAAGAAACCAATTAAAGAAAGCGGTAATCCTTGTTATCTAAGTTATCAAATAATGTCTTTCCTACAATGTATACACTACAGTTGCAGTTGGAAAGAGAGCTGAAAAACATCACCTACTTAAGCTGTACAATAGTATTTCCTACTCGATCGTAGGTTTTGTAATGGCAATGATCAGTATGAATCCTATACAGTTATGTAAGAGTGAAAAGATCTAAACACATTGGTCACGGGGTGTAATTAAGCCACTCTCATAAAGGCTCTTTTACGCATTACACGTCTTAACAGCATTGTAGAAGACCAAGAGTGCTTACAAGCCAAAGTGTTCACTAGGCCCTTGCGGTATAAAGACAATGCATATCAATACTGAGCCACTGCTCTTTCCAATTAGGACATTTTAATTTACATAACTTCACAGATTCCAATCAAACAGAGAAATTGTTAAAACTACACATCGGGAGACAATCACAAGAGAACAGATCTTGTACATCTACCACTGAAGTAATTTATTGCTATCAGGTATCAGATCTCCCTACATGGAATAAACACCTGATGTCACTGGTATCTGGAAATTAGCAAATGGAGAAATTGAGCAGAGGGTGAATCAGTAAAATGTGTTACAAACTATTTAAAGACCATAGTGGAAACTCGTCTGTCATTTAATTTATATATACCTTGCCCCTAGCTCTAAAAAACCATCCACTACCTTGCTACTTTACCAATATTGTTTTAAACAGGCACTCTGCTGTCCGCATTTCTCTGTTCAACCCACTCTTTTGGTCCTCTTAGCCCAACCTGGTCTGTTTGCCTTCTGCAATACAGCTCCTCTTGACGTATGTAACACGACTTTTCAGTCCAAATACCTTCCACACTTTCTGTACAGAGTCATGACATCGTTAAGTTGAGGTATTAACCTTTACCCGTTTAAGATATAACTTTGATTCCGAGAGCGGGGCTGAAAAGAAACGAAAGTTTCCGAGCGTCCCTAGTTTTCTCTGGCTTGTGAGATCTAAAACAAAACTACTGGCAAAATAAACTGAAGTGAACGCATCTGTCATCATAAACACGAAGCTGAAAACTCAGCTGTCCTCATAACCATAGGTTGATCCTACACCATAATGAAAAACTCATCTGTCATCATAACCATAAATTGTTCCTGCACCAAAGATAACCAGAGAGCTGGTTGAGTATTAATTGTCTTAAAGAGCAACAACATTCTTTATAAGACTGATGCAGCATTCCGACTTCTCTCGAGCAGTACAAAGATGGAGGTAGAAGCCACAAATAAGCTCTCTTCTGGATTGGTGAAAATAGTGAACCATTGAAAGAGTACCACTAATATAACATTTGCAACTGACTCACAGATAATACTGCATAATTCAGTGTGGTTGATACCCCGATGTATGACTGAAAACAAACCAACTATATGGTCAAATTATCTCTTGGATTTCTGCCAGACCACCCAAGGATAAAGGTAAATCATAAAACTAATAAGTTTACATAAAAAACCTACTAATTAAATCTAGCATAACTCTACTGGCAGGATATATACCTCTTCCTCTGCAAAAGAATGGTAAAAATGATAATCATGAAAGGTCTTCATCGACATTCACAGTGAATGAGATGCTGAAAAATAAAATAGATCATGGGATACCTAAAAAAGTAAAATATGGAGGATGAATAAAACTGTACACAGCGATAACTTCACCGATAACACCAGTAAACAATGCGTTTTACCTTCCAATAGACAACTGGTTTCCATGTGAGGGGCCAATACCTATCAGTGCAACCCCGAGATCATAACTTAGCACTTCATTTAACTTCTATATAAGCACATATACATTTATTATTCTAAGAAGTTGCATATTATTGGAAGCGTGTTTGAAATGAGGTAAAAATATATGCAGTTAAAGTAATTTTTATTACATATTTCAGGCCTATTGGTTTCTGTTTTTGTTTGTTTGTTTTTGAATTTCGCACAAAACTACTCGAGGGCTATCTGCGCTAGCCGTCCCTAATTTAGCAGTGTAAGACTAGAGGAACGGCATCTAGTCATCACCACCCACCGCCAACTTTTGGGCTACTCTTTTACCAACGAATAGTGGGATTGACCGTCACATTATAACGCCCCACAGCTGAAAAGGCGAGCATGTTTGGTGCAATGGGGATGTGAACCCACGACCCTCAGATTACTAGTCGAACGCCTTAACCCACCTGGCCATGCCGGGCCCTATTGGTTTCTAACGTTTTGTAAGCTTTAGGCATTTAAACTATAGCGTTTGAAATACGTATAGATGGTGTTTAAAAAAATCGTTTGTCTCTCATCGTTCAGCTCAACAGACGAGCTTTAGTGTTATATAAAAAAGCCTCTTGGGCAGTGATTTGTCGGAGACAGAAGTTTGTTTCTGATATTCTATTTTTACACGACTTTTATTTTAGAATAAACTAAGAGGAGTGTAGAAAACCATCTACACTTAACGTGAGTTTTGTAACATATTTAAGATACAGGGTTTAATCCTATCATAAAACAACCTTCATGCTTCATTAGGATAGAATGGAAAAACTCTACTTATAACCATTACCATTAATTAACTAAACCTTAACGTAGCGGTGTTGTTATAGCATAAGAAATACTGATAGCATAATTTATTCGAAATGATAGCACACATTAAAAATAATTTCGTACTTAATTAATAAATAAACATAGAAAAAACAATAAAATAAAAACTGAATAAATGAATAAATACCAGGGCTAAAATTTAAGATGTTATGGTCCTTTGGTGGAACAGTGGTAAGTCTAGAGACGTATATCGCGAAACATCGATTCCTGCGGTAAAAACAGCAGATAAACCAATGTGGCTTTGCTATAAAACAAAACAAAACATATACTTTCAATGATAATTAGCTCCCCCCTCTCTTTTGTAAATAGGTATATTTTATGAATGTTTTTTTTTTTTACTTTCATCAAAGTCAAATTAAGTTGTTCTTGTTTTTTTTTTTGCGATTTCCAATATGACGGATTCATCGCTTTATATTTGCGTAGTCGTTCGCATCCCCATCGCGCCAAACATGCTCGCCCTTTCAGCCGTGGGGGCGTTATAATGTGACGGTCAATTCCACTATTCGTTGGTAAAAGAGTAGCCCAAGAGTTGGCGGTGGGTGGTGATGACTAGCTTCCTTCCCTCTAGTCTTACACTGCTAAATTAGGGGCGGCTAGCACAGATAGCCATCGAGTAGCTTTGTGTGAAATTCCAAAACAAACAAACAAATTTGCGTAGTCTTGAGCAAACATACTTTAAAATACAGAAATTAATGTATTAAAATCTCTTAATTTAATTGTAGATACTAAGTAATTGATTTGCTAAAGGTAATTATTCACTTATTGTTTGTTTTAGAATTTCACGCAAAACTACGTGAGAGCTATCTGCGCTAACCGTCCCTAATTTAGCAATGTAAGTCTAAAGAAAAGGCCGCTAGCTATCACCACCCACAGCCATCTCTTGAGCTACTTACTCTTTTACCAACGAATACTGGGATTGACAGTAACATTATAATGCCCCCACGGTTGAAAGGGCGAGCATATTTCGTGTGACGGGTATTCGAATCTGCGACTATCAGATTACGAGTCACCTAACCACCTGGACATGCAAAGCCAACTTTACTTAATAATCATTTAATTTTCTCGGTATGGTGTCCCCACTGAAAAACTGAATCGTAGAATGGTTGGATGAGAGAAAGCACATCCTGTTATTAAAAGAGAGTTCACTCAAACTGCAGTTTGTTAAGATAGCGGTGTCTTTGGGGACTTTGCTTTGTTTTTTTCTTATTTACATAAATGATACTGATAGAGATATAATTAGTAAAGTTTACACATCGTATTAAACTCTTGGGTATTTCTGCTGTAATGAGGATGTTTACGTACAAAAGAAAGACTCGGATCAATTGATTATTTCAAGAATTGTTCAACAAATTTTCGTTACAGCGGCAGTCACTCAAGTTATTGACAGAGTACTTAATCTGTTATCAGTAGCAAAGCTTATAGAACTTTAACGTGCTTTTAAGTACAAAAAGATGACTGTATGTTTATGAAGTTACTAATTAAGTCTCACTTCGAACACTGTGTGCATTTGTGGTCTCTTTATTTAAGGAAGGATATTGACTTATTGGAAAGGGTTCAGAAAAGAGCTACCAAAATTATTTTAGAGTTAGAAGACTTGTCTCATGAGAATAGGTTAATATCTCTTACTTTATTTTGAAAAAGCTTAAAAAAGTGATTCAAATGAAGTATAATTTAATTACAAGGTTATAAATGTATAGAATGAAAACCTCTTATTTCTTTGCGTAGTATTCTAAGGCTAACAAAAAGAGCTGAGGGATAATAGTCTAAGATTTGGAAAAAAGGTTTAGGCTAGAAGTACTATAGTTTTATACTTCTAACAGAGGTATTAGCTTATGGACTAGGTTTATGTTAGCTGTAATATAGGCTGGCACCTTACAAGTTAAGTAAGAGAATTATTAACTTCATGAAATATAAAAAAAAAGGTTTTAAATTTCTCCTGTTTTTAAATCTATGTTTTGTGTACAACGACAGCGTTGGAGAACTAAATATTTAAATATTCCCTAGTTGTCTGCATGTTAAATCTTGGCCTGATTAGAATAGTGATCCGATTTTAGGTGGAAATTGACTGAGAATCAAACCTTAATGTAATAATAATAATATAGAATTATGTAATATAGGTTTACCTAAACACTGTATAAAATGATATCACGTATGTTTTAAATAATGAGAAACTGTGGGAGATCATAACTGCATGTGAATTTAAATATTTTCAAACACAAAATTAAAAATATGTTACACAAAATTATATTTTCTCAAGAATATATGGAAATTATAAAAGAAGCTAATTTATCATATTGTTGTTGGGTGTCAGTTAACAGCTACACGTTGAACCATGTGTGTTGTGTGCAGATTTTAACGTGGTTTGTGTGTAAACTTGTAACTGATAAAAGAAAAAGTTACATTAACTGTTTCAATATACAGTTTTCTCTGATTGCTCCATAGTGAGAAATACAAACCCTTATAGATTCTGAACGAGACCTTTTGAATATTTTTAATACAAAGCTACATAATGAGTTACCTGTGATTTAAACACAAGATGATCGAAATCCAATATATTGTGCTAATGACACTTTTACACACTACGCTGTTCGATGTTTTAAACGAGGAGGCTTCTTTGGTTGTTCAATCGTGATTCATACCTGTTATGGTTGGATCTAACAAGTTAGGTTTAAGGTATTCAGAAAACATGCGAGAAAGTTACTGAAAGGAAATGATTGGTGATTAATCAGTATATATAGGTTAAACTGACATTATCCTAACACATACACAGAAAACAGTTTATTGAGAGAGATGTAATGCGTGTTACACATACAGTTATCTCTTCCACATATTACTAGTCTTACAAACATTAAATCTCTATCATACTACCGTAATATATATGAATTATTTTGTTCTATAAAATGCCAATCTTCCCTCAACTTTGGTACAGATATGAATTGGCTGATTGTGCTGTTAACTGAGGAGCCTATGTTTGTTTTTAAATTTCGCGCATAGTTACAAGAGGACTATCTGCGCCAGCCGTCTCTACTTTAGCAGTATTAGACGAAAGGGAAGGCAGCTAGTCATCACCACCCACCGCCAACTCTTGAGCTACTCTTTTACCAACGAATAGTGGGATTGACCGTCACTTTATAACGCACCTACGGCTGAAAGAGCGGGAATGTTTGGTATGACGGGGATTCGAACCCGGCACCCTCAGATTACGAGTTGAGCGCCCTAACCACCTGGCCATGGAGCTATTGACGAGATATGATTTTATTATTTCGTAGTCAATATATAATATTATACCAAGTACACGACTTATAGAATGTCGCAGCACGAGACAGCATATTCTACGCACAGGATATTTTTCTCTTGGGTATTCGTATAAAACTAATAGTTTACTTGTGTACATATAACTAAATTTACACTACTAGTTTTAAGTTAACATTATTAACACATTTAGATTTTTAAATACATTTCTTGAGTTATCTAAGTTTTTAATTATTGGAAAATGAAAATATAATTTTATCAATACCTTATATTTGTAGGAATGATTTAATTACAAACGAAATAGGGGTATTACTGGAGAGTAAAAGATGTGTGAAAGCTACGTTATTGAAGTTTATGGAACATCGTATTTAAATACATTTAATACTATGCAATTTTGTGTTAATAGTTATGAAATATTTGTTTATTTAATAAGGTTAGAAAGTATTATTGGTGAGATTAAAACTCTTACTTTAAGATTTGGTTAAGTAAGTATTACTTTTAAAAACTATTATCATATTTAGTTGATCGAATGTACCGCTAGTAGGTGCTACAGTACTACTTCAAATTGAGCTGCTAAAAGGGGTTTAAAGGTAAAATGTAAACGCACCAAGTAAATTTTGTTATTACATACATTTTAAAGTATTTTTAGTAGAGTAGATTGGAGGCCATATTACAAACTGTTCTAAAGAGAGTAGGAGAGCTGGAGAAATTTGAATTTTGGAAAATGACTGCGGGGTTAACACTTGAAGAACTTAAGCTTTTACGTATGCGGAAGTTAAATTTAATACTTGTGTTGATGTACCATTTGTTTTAGTAATTAATGGTGAGAAAGGTAGAACGAAGACACGCATATATAAACCTTGATTAATTTTATGGGTATGGTAAATAACTGAACGATGTGCTTTTTTAAATTTAGTTTAGTGATAATACAGCCTTGATGGGCAATTTGTCTTTAAATGCTTTGATAATTACGTTAAATCTATATCGTTATTCTATGAGTATTACATAATATTTAAAGACAAGTAACATCCACCAGAAACGAAAAATTGGTGAAATTCAGTCCTGATTATTATCAAATATTTTCTTTAAATCCCTTAAAGTTGCTGCATCCACTATATTAAAACCTTTTCAAGGCCAGACTGCCCTAGTAGAAAAAACAAAAACTATCTTATGTCAAAGATGATTCATACCCTGTGAAAATTTCAACTCCTTATTTTATATTTATAATCATTAAAAACATAAGAAAAATTCCATGCTATCACTTAGGTTAATAATCTGTCAGCTATTTGTCCAACAATAAAAAAACTGTATAAATTTTGTACTCTGGTTTCAACTGATTTTGAAGTTTAGTAGGTGAAATAATCATGTGTGTGTTGTATACTATACATTAAGGTGTACATTATATATAGTTGAAAAAAAGATCTAGATACTTTATACAGGACTTTTTTTTAACTTTATAGCTTTAGATTTCTTATTAATTGACGTATAGAATCAAGTGAATTTTTTTTAAAAGTGGGTCTTGAATTTTCGAGGCTATTTATATCAGAAATTTTAATTGAAATTACTATTAAATTTGTGATGAAAATAATCAAAATTAGTACATTTGTTTATCCCAACAATGGATTAATTAATCAAAGTTTGATTGTACAAGTTGTCATTACAATAATTAACTAATCAGAATTAGTGTTTCTGATTATTACTATTTTTGATTATTCCAACTAGCTGAGTAACCATAATTTTGCTATTATGTTTGTTGTTAAGCACAAAGCTGTGTAATAGGCTACCTGTGCTTTGCATGACATAACATTATAATTATTTTAAACCTCCTTTTTCAAATTTGGTGATTGAAGAGTCTTGGGTTAGATACCCATTACCATTAATCTTGTCTGTCAGGTTTTTGTTATGACAAAGTTAGTAAGACTATTTATCACTGATTAAAAGAAAAGCAACTGACTGGCAGCACACACTGATTGTTGGTGATGCAGCTAAACTTCATAATTTGAGAACATTTTTATATGCCTGGTGCAGTGTCAATTTTTCCAGCAAGTACATACACCCTGTAAAAATACCGTAGGTGCAATAATATTAAACATTGATATCTTTAAGTCAGTTTTTATACTAAAAATTTGATGATAATGTAAGGATCAATTGAATAATCGCATTTCAATAACATATTGAAAAGTAAAAAATTAATGACTTAATGGAGAAAATTCAATCATTTCTTTCAAGCATTTTCAAATATATCAGTCCAGTTTCATGTGAAATACAACTGAAAAATTCTTTTAGCTATTATGGTCACCATTTAAAACTATAATATTAAGCAGAGAACAATATGACAGAGGTTCTTAATTCTTGATGACAAGAAACCCACTTGAAGTAAAAATGTATTCTTAACATGGCTGGTATGGGTATTAAAATTTTAATTAAAATAAAGTACAGAACAATGTTTTGACCTTTTTAGGTCATCTTCGGGTTAACATCTTGATAATACAAAGGTTCTTAATGTTTAAAACGTGGCTTTTTCAAAATGTCTAAGAATGAAGGAAAGCATATGTTCAACTTTTTTCATTTTTTACAGTTATTTTCACAAAATGTCTTTTTAAATATATAGGCAACTTTTGTGCTTATTCTGTCTATATCTCTGGTTTGGTAGTTTCTAGCTCATTTCTACTCTTTGTAGTACATTATTATGTTACACCAGGCAAGCATTATCAGATTTTTTGGAGAGTTAGCTATTTTTGGGGGTGAGGTGGGCTGACAGTATTAGAACAACACTGCATTAAATTCACTTGAATTACTTTTAAAACTGCTGTCCTTTCAATTTCCAAAGTTAGTAAATTATAACTTTAGATTACTGAAATACTGACAATACTTTTTATTAGTAAAATCAGCTATTGTAGTTTTTGATATTTAAACCAAAGATAATTTGTTACATTAAATAATACCAGTTTTAGCATGTTTTCTGTACTATATATTTAACATGTTTGCTCAAAACTTTGATAACTGTTGCATTATTTTTTTATCTATCTCAAAATGCTTTTAGACCTAGCTTTTGGCATTGCTATATTTATGAAAGGATACTAAATTATTGGTAAAGGCTCAAAGGAAGGCTATCTTGTAGGGGAAGGTTAAAAAATTTTTATTTTCTCTGTAGAAAAAAAAGATAAGAGGTGATTTTACTGAACTCTCCAAAGTTATCTGGGGAACTGATGGAATGCATCTCTGAATATTGTATGATGGGAGAGCAAATGTTTAAGATTTGGAAAAGACAGGCTAAATTTCTGTTCACATTTTCTATTAGGGTAATTGATATATGGGATGAGTTGTTGTAGGCATTAGTAGAAGATGGAACTTTATGAGAGTTTAAGAGGAGAAATAGGTGAACTAATGAATGTACTGTACCTCTATATCTAAACGTGTTGGTTTGCTTGGTCAATGAAATATCAGCTAAGAATATCATCTGTCTTGTTATTACTAAAACATCTACTGCAGTGGTTAGAACAAAAAAGTTTTATTTGGTGTGGTTATAAAAATGTTTTAAATGTGTTGCACTAAACTCCATTAAATAATGGCTCTCTTTGTGTTGATACATTACTCTAGAAGAAGGTAAACTGTGTCTAAGCTCTGATATGGCAAATCTCACTAAACATTTGAATTTTGTGATGATGGGTTACAGAGGAGAAAGTAAAATTATTTAGTAAACAAACTAAAACCTCCATGTTCTCAGACAATAATATAAAATTTATTTTTTTAGTGAATAGTAGTTATAATACATTAAGATTTTTGAATAAAAATACTAACCACATGAATAAGTAAAGGCCAGAAAATGATACATGTACTTGCCACCCACCATGTACACATTTGTTTGAAATAAATCCAAGAATAGCTTTATAGGTACAAATTCCAGTTTGATTCAACCCTCCTAATAAGTTCAAAATTTAGGTGTGTTTCTGTTTTTGTTTTAATCATAATCACATAGAACCAATGCAGTTTCTAACAAATTGAAAAGGCCTTGAATTCATAAAATAAAATATTCTTTAGTAACATTTACTATTTGTTATGTAAAATAATAGAAATAAATTCTTGTCTTACACTTAAAGCAATCTGATACTGGTTCAATAGTAAAGTTCTCAAAAGTAAAATGTCTTAGTAGTTAGATAAAATTTTCTAATAAAGAAATAGTTAAAATATTAATGAAACAGAAATACATTAAATTATAAACCTGATTATTGGTTACAAAATATACTGTTACAACTAAAAGATAAAAAAATAGTGCATGTTTGAAAAACAATTCTCCAATCATTTTTCTAATAAGACTTCATTTTTCAGTGTTATATTAAAATCACTCCAGAAAGGGAGGATGGCTGAAAGGAAGGAAGCAGTTCTGGAAGCTAAGTTTATATGAATATCCAAAGAGCATATATAGCAAGTTAAGAAAGTTGTAGAAGGAACTTTGGTATTACTACATCTCTACAAAATTGGGTATTCAAAACAATTATAGACATTTATAGAATAAACATGCTATAATTAATAACAATCAATAGCTCTTCTAGAAAACTGCTGTTATAAAATTGAGAATTATAAAATAATAATAGGTGTTAATTATTTTTATTTTAGGTTGTATATTTACCCAATACTTGGGCTTTATAATCTCTTGAGATAAAACTAACGTAATTTTTATGTTGAAAAAAACAACAACAAAAAACATAAGTAGTTTTTTTCTTTTCAAGTTGTTGGTATAGATTCATTAATAGTTAAAAATAATAATTCTTGTTTTGAGATTCCTTGAAAAAATGTGATGATACTAATATCATTGGTGTTACCCTTTACTGGCATGGCCAGGAAGTCAGACAGCTTCACTCTTGATCTAAGAGCTACAGGTTAAAATTCCCATCACACCAAACATGCTCACCCTTTCAGCCATGGGGGCATTAATAAGTGATGGATAGTTTCACTATTCATTGGTAAAAGAGTAGCTCAAGAGTTGGCAGTAGGTGGTGGTAATTAGCTGCCTTCTCTCTCACTTTACACTGCTAAATTAGGGACGGTTAGCATAAATAGCCTTCATGTAGTTTAACATGAAATTCAAAAATGAATATATAAATACTTGTATTAATTATTCTTAAAGTTATGTCTTATTTTCACATTAAGTTGGCCCTTCAGTGGCACACCAATATACCTGCAGACTTGTACCACTAGAAACCTGGTTTCAATGCTCATGGTGAGCAGACAACAGATAGCCCATTGTATAGCTTTATGCTTTATTATAAACAAACACATTCAGAAGAAGAAAAATATAGTACAAAGATGAGTAAAATGCATTAAAGCTTTTTTGGCTTTTAAGCAGTAATTTATTGTTTGATTAAAATATTAACTATCATCTTTTATACTGATTTACATGTTCATTTTCTAAATGTCTTGAAACTTTAAAAGTTAGCTCAATAGCTTTATGATTGAGTAAATTAAAAAATTTGTGAACAATATTACTGAAATATTGCAGTGAAATATAAATCTGCCATGAAACATCTGTTAAATTTACTTTATACATTAAAAATATTTTAAATGTTTTAGTAAATATTATTCACAACTGATAACAAAAGATCTGTATTAATTTTATATATGGCTATATTTAAAGCTGTTCAATAACATTTTGTCTGTAGTTCATTTTGAAGATAAATGTATGCATTTATATATATATAAATTTGTTTTTATACTTTAAAAGTAAATTATAACTTTACATGCAACAGAATTCAGAACAGAGTAAAAGAAAAATTGTGATTTATTATTTATTTTAAAACTTTCAGTAAAATAAAAATACACTCTGGAAGGTATCTACAGGGTTGGCAGTTGGATATGACCACCCTTTGCCACCTTCCAGGGTCTCTGTTTCTTCTACATGCATTTAATGAATACATCAATCAGTTTTGAATAATGGATTGTGAAAAGATTTAACATACTAATTTAATTACATGTAATGTGTTAAATAAACTGGTTTTCTGTTCTTGCTGGATTCTTTTGTATATATTAAATAATAAGTATATTGAGCATCTGGCACAGAAATTCCCAGCAACCAAACTTTCTGGATAAACATCTGCCTGCTACTTTTACTTGCTGTGAAGGTGATCTTAAAAAAACAACAATTATCTTGTACCAAAGAGTTTGGAGAAACAAAGTTCAAATTAGAGGATTATAGATGGTCAAGAAAGTTAGTCAAACAAGAGATCAGGCATTAAAAAAGAGAACATATATGTCAGAAAGAATGGCTACTGATGTAAAAGTGCACACTAAAGGTTTCTTTAAATACATTAAGGGTAATGAAGATGTTAAAGTGGGAATAAGGTCTTTGAGGGCTGTTAATGGAAGGTTTATTTCTGATAATTACAAGACATCTGATCCACTAAATTCTACTTCTGTTTTATTCGTCATTTACTCTTACTAGATAGAAACTTAGTCGATAAACATTATTTTCACATTAAATTTGAGCTTGTTAAGAAACATTTGGGAAGTTTAAAAAAGTGTCAGATCCCTGGACCATATAATACTTTATTAAAGGGTACTGAAGGAGGTTAAGGATTGGACACGGGAACCACTTGCTACTGTTTGTTTTTTTTGTAAATCCTTGAATATTGGAATTTGGCTAATGTTACTTTCCTTTTTATAAGAGAAATGTGTGATAAAGATTTTCCAAGTAGTATAGGTCTATTAGTCTTGGACTGGTGGTGAGAAATCTTTGAAAATCTGATAAAATGAAAAAGCCCTGTGCAAAGGCATTTAACAGTAAAATTTTAATAGATAATCAGTATAATTATTAAAAGTGGAGAATCTTTTTTTTACTAGTTTTTGACTTTTTAAGGAGTTAATGCTTATGTTAATTTATGGTGTGGGTTTGATGTATGTAAATTTTCTGAAAGCACTGGACAAGGTTTTATATGATGTACTATTTGAGAAATATATTTCTATTAGTTTAGGAGAGAAGTTGGCTCATTAGCTTGGAGAATGGCTGGAAAGAAGAACACAGAGAGTTGTTATAAATGAAGTCTAGGTCTTTGGCATTATTGGATTTGAGAGTGCTGCTGCTATACAAAAGGTTTTTGATCATTTGGTGAGTTTGGAAAATAAGTGACATGTGGCTTTAATTATAACAAGTACATGTGGGTTACAGAAAATACCTGTTACTGATGAAGATTCAAGCCAAAGAAGGTAATTTGATCATAAATCTAATTTCTTCCAGATTAAAAATGGATTATATGTTGCACGAGAGTAATATTGAATTTGATTTTTTAAAACATTTTAATCCAAATGAAAAGTATTATAAATATAAAACAAGATAACTAACATTGTAATTTATAAGTTGGTAATTCATTTATATGTTGATATATCAGGCTTATGGTGGAATACCTGATCGCTGATAAACAAGCTACAGGTGTTGTATTTACTGTGAAGTAGATATTTTAAAATGTTAAAGAAAAATAATAATATTTCTATAAATTTTAAATATTAAATAGAGTTAGAAATCTAGTCACACATACACTTCATGCAGCAGAACTGCACTAGTCCCTGGCCTAGTATTAAAGGTTTTACAATAAACTATTTGACTCAAATATTACTAGTCCTAAATGATGATCTTCTGTTCTTTCTTTATAGAACTAGAATGGATAAAACGTCATACTGAGCAGAGCAGTACAAACTGACCTGGAACCTGATCCTAGATGAAACAAGAATGACAGAATACATCTTCTTTTCACAGAGGACTGAACACAGTGATGACTGGTAACCCAAACTAATTTATAAAATATATTTACATAAAGTGGCAACTGAATGTTGGTATTGCCAGGTTATTTTAAAATAAATTTGAATTATTTTCTTGGCATTCAGAATTGTGCAACATGATATATTCATTCATCCTTGTCTGTGAGATTTAATTAGAGAGAATTTCACATAGTGTTAGGGAGAAAAACAACAAAAAACCTGGTATCACAACTCATTCATTACTAAGGGATTGATGTATCTCATAAAGAATATTCCTATTATATTCAGATCTTAAGAAAAATTTACAACTGTTGATCCAGTGACAAATCACTATTTTCAACGTAAGTAAATAAAGTATTTTGGTAAATGATTATTATTATTATTGGACTAAAAAGGCTTAATGTTTTAGGAATGTGGCATTTATAAATAAAATATGATTTAAGTAATGAATCTCTGGGTTTTGTTTGAATTTTTTGACTATTGTAAAGCCTAATGTGTTAAAAAAAGATTATTTTAGAGTTTATCGATTCAGGCCTGGATGAAGAATGTCTGATAAAGGTTTCTAATTTGTAAGATCAAGACTTAACATACACTGTGTGAAGCACGTTTGTGTGGGCCTGTCCTCCAAGAAAAATTTGTAAATTGAAAAAAAAGAAAAAAGAATCCTGTGAGATTAACTCTGGAAGCAATTTTGCATGAAATATAGCTTAAACAATTGCATGGCTGTTCACATAAAATCAACAAACATCATTCTGTTTTACCATTGCATATACAAATAGACTTGAAGTAGCATAAATATTTGTTTTATTATAGTATAGTTAATAATTGTTGTTGTTATACTAATTTAAACAACTGTATACAACTACGGTGTATTAGCTATAACACTACATGTAGCTATTTCAAGCCAAAAATGCTAATACTTCATTAGAAGAATGTAAACTGTGTAGAAAACTATACAAGCATAACTTGTTTAACATCACCTGAACAGGGGGTTTCGCTGAACATCTACATACATACATGTGATTTGCAAAGATTTACAACTTAAAAGTAAAGATTAAAAAATCTAAGTTGATTTGAAAATCACCACTTTAAGGGTGTTATGGCCAATTACAATGTAGGTTACTATAGGAGGTGTATGTATTTTAAAATTTGTAAAAGGAAAATTTGAATTTGATGTTGTTTTAGAGCTTAAGATTATTTATACCATGACTCCTAGGAAGACATATACCTAATAAAATGTTTTAATAGACAAAATGTTAATATAGACTATCTTCAGAAATAAACCAAAGTTGTTATTGTGAATAAAGTAACATCAAGTCTGAAAGAAGTTCAGTTATGTTGAGGTGTCTGCAAGTGTATATAAATTTGCAGGAATTCCTGCCCTCCAGCTACAGGTATAACTGCTTGTTCCTAAAGAATGCTCTTGAAATTATCTGACAGCTTTACAACAATGTACTTGTGCTTGTCATTCTATAATGTTCACCATTTATGTGAACAAGGAATTTATTGAAATTTTAGTTTAAAAAATGAGCTGTCATCACAGCATTACATCACAGATTAGGTTTTATTGAAGTATTTCTTTGTAGAAGCAGTTATCAACAAAAGTGTCTTCCTTTTCAGTTGCAACACTCAGGAGATTTTCATTAAAGAAAAAGAAAAGTTTCATTTGTGTTTTTTTTATATGTGAAACTTACTCCTTTTTGTTCATAATTTTTACCAGTTAAATCTGAAACATATCACTTTTGTGGAAGTTTCAATTGTTTTATTTATTGCTCAGCTATAAAAATACTTCGTAGTTATAAAAATGTTATCCAGTTATGACTAGTGATGATCAGTGCTTTGTACACATTCATCACCAGCTTCATTATAATGAGAAATATCTAGCTTTAATTTGTGATGATAAACACAGATAACATATAATTTTGTAAGTGGCCTATTTAACAAAACCAGGTGCATTTACTCATTTCTTAAAATCAAAACAAACTAGGAATAATCTGGAGCTTTTATCAAAAACAATCAAGATTACAAAATATTATCATTATAAAACAAGTGAAAACATCTAAGTGAACCTAATAAAAATAAACAAGAATAACATTTAAAATAAAAGTAAAACTACAAAATCATAGTTTTGAAACCTCATAGCTTGAACAGCATCACTTAAAAGGTTTACACTCTGATCTTGGCACTGTTGAAGAAGCTGCAACTGTAAAAACAGTTCAGACTAACTACAACTTTTGAAGATTTTGTCAAAGAATGCAACACATTGATTTTAATAGTGAATTTCATAACTATACAATAATATTGTTAGTTTTTAACATTATCAACAGAAAATATTTGAAATGGTAAAACTATATATCTGAATTATTGTTTTACTTCTATTAACAGAAGTAAACACAGGCATGTTACCACTAAGTACATTTCTTTTGAAGTGTAATAGGATTATTATACTGTTATTTTTAGCCCAAATAGCACATTGAGATGCATTAGGCCAAAGACCTCTTAAAGTTTGGATTTAGCCATCCTTACTTAGAAAACCAGATATGGCCTGAGAGTTGCCAAAAAATGAACTCCATGCTTTTCAGGCTGTGGATGTATTATAAGGGTGACAGTAAAATCTCTCTGTTTGGTTAAAGAAGGCTAACCCAGGAGTTGGTAGTGAGTACTCTGAACTATCTGCCTTTCAAGTCTTACTTAGTTAAAAATTAAGGATGGTTAATGCAGGCAGCTTTTGTTTACGTTAATGCAAGTATACAAAACCGTAACTTAGAACTGCTGAGAATAGGAAGGAAACCTATATTGCTCTTTTTAACTGAGTAGCAGGATTGGCTGATGCGAGACAGCAGTAAGTTTATAGGCTTTGCTAAAATTTGGAATTTGATTCCCTACAGTAAACACAGCAGATAGCCCAGTGTGGTTTTGCTGTAAAACAAACAAACAAACCACTAGGCTGTGTCCAACACCACAAAAATAGTGCTGTTATCAGCGAGTTTATTTTATTAACCAAAACAAATTTTATGTGCATATATATTATAAATTCTTCTTTACACTATGATATATTTTCTTTTAAACATATGTACACAATATAGGTGCTGCTCAACATTCTCTATATACTTTCTTTTGAAGGCAGATTGTATGTCAAACAAATTGTATTAAACTGAACTAAAGATCAAGTAGATACATTTAGGTCTATAAAATCTTGTTTTAGGAGTATATTTCAAGGTATATAGATTTAGATCTAACCTAATTCTTGAAAGTTAGTAAAAAAAAAAAAAAGACTTATTCAGAGTTGAATTTATGGCCCCCTGGTCACTCAGTAAGTTTGAAAGTTTATAATACTAAACATAGTGTATACACTGCAGATAACCAATTGTGTAGCTTTTTTGCTTAAATACAAACAAATTGAACTTATGATTATAATTTTAACATATTGTGTTAGTCATTTTATATTTTCCATTTGATTATTATTTGTTATACATTTTAGAAATATATATTATATGAAAAAATGTAAGATTGTAACTATATATGGGAATGAAATTCCTTTCCTGCTTGAAAAAAAAAGTTCCAACTTTTAAATTAAAATACCCCTACATATAATTAAGAATTATATATAGTTTAAAGTTGTCTAATATGTACGAGGGCTGTTCAAAAAATATGCGGACTGTTTGAATTGCGCGGCTCCAGTTGGTTCCAGGGGAATCCGCTAGGTTCGCACAGATCAGCTGATTACGACGCCATTTCCCGATTGCAGATATCTTCATTTATGTATTAGCTACGCGGTTTTAAGTGAAGTGCGATTTTTTCGTTTGGCGGATTTCAGAATGAATGACTTGAAGGAGCAACGGCTTGCTGTGAGATTGTGTTTTAAACTTGGAAAATCTGCGACTGAAACTTTTGCTATGCTTAACACGGTTTACGGTGATGTTGCTAGGAAGCATACTGCATGTTTCAAGTGGCATGAACGTTTTAAGGATGGTCGACAGTCCATTGAAGATGATGAGCGTCCTGGACGTCCTTCCACGTCAACTGACGACCCACACGTCGACAAAATCAACACCCTGGTGTGGGCAAATCGACGTCTGACTGTCAGGGAGCTTGCTGAAGAGTGTGGGATATCAGTTGGATCTTGTTACGAGATTTTGACCGAAAAGTTGAAGATCCACCGCGTTGCTGCGAAATTCAGCCCTCAGAACTCGTGAGTTTTTGGCCAAACACTCGATCACTGTTCTTCCCCACCCCCACCCCCTACTCACCTGACCTTGCTCCTAGCGATTTTTTCTTGTTCCCCAAACTCAAGACACTTGAAAGGAAGAAGATTTGAGATGATTCCCGAGATTAAGGCAAATGCGACGAAGGAGCTGGAGGACATTACAAAAGAAGTGTACCAGGACTGTTTCAACAAGTGGAAACACCGCTGGGATAAGTGTGTGCATTGGGGAGGAGAGTACTTTGAAGGGGTTCCAGACCTGTAACTTCTAAATAAAGTAAATTTTGTTTTATGACGTCAGTCCGCGTATTTTTTTAACAGACCTCGTATATTTCTCAGAAGTGCTTAGAATTTAGCCCCCCTATTATAATTTTGAAGCTACTTTGAAATACTCATAATGCTGGAAAGACTACTAGCTATTAACTGTTAGTAAGCTATTTATGCCTGTACTATCATCATCTTTCAAGAAGTGTTATCTGTACACTAAAATAATGATGCTTAATGCAAAGATGACAAATTTGTACATTTTATACAGTTTAGCTTCCAGAATTTTCACAAAATATTGTACATATGTAGCATAGGTTTAACATCAATTTAGGTTTCATAACAATGACATGAATATTTGCAATGGTGAACAGTTACATTGAGAGAGGCAGGTAATCTTGAGTTCAACAAATTACTGCCTATGCCCAATTTCTATAGCATAGATCAATTGGATATAATGCTTTATATAACATTTTTAGCATAGGTTCTCAAATGTACTGCTCTGTTATCTGGAGTTGTGAAGTTTATGATATTTAATATTAATAATGTTAATTTTATAAAATGTAATTTCTAAATTATTATTTCTATTATAACAGTAAATAAAAACAAAGTATTGGCTTTTAATTAATTTAATGCAGGGATTTTTCAACAAAATATGTAAACACCAAAGTCAAATATAATTGACAAATTATTTACTGTTGTTAGTATGCAATACATATAAAACACATTTAAATGTTCATGTACAGATGTTTCACATAAAACAATAGTAATCACAAAAGTTAAACAGTAAAGAAACTATGTAATTTGCAACTTATTTGTAAGAAATGGAGCCAATGGAAATAATGTGTAATTTCCAAATTGAAAAACTTAAAATAAATTGGTAAAAATGGCCTAAAATAATTGTAGTCACCAAAAGGAAAACAAAACTATCAAATGAACAAAAAGTTACAATGTTGCATACTAACTAATTTTACTACAAGTTCTGTTTATGTTTTCCTTACTTTCAAATGTTTCTCTCATAAATACTTGGTTTGCACTTCATAAAAGTACTCCAAAGATGAGCTAGTCCAAACATCTGACAGAGAAATCTATAAACATTTTTTATGTCTTTGCATCAACTTTCATTTATACCTTGCATTTTCATATTATTGGTAAGTTCTCTCATGTTGAATATTATTTTTATCTTACTTCCCCAAGTATGATCTCAGTAGTTTTAATTCTATAGGAATAAGGTACTGAAGGTTTAGGATATTGATGACATTGTCTCCTTTACTGTTTGTACTGGCACATGGTTCCTCAGAAGAAAACTTAGCATTTCAGTAAGTATTGATATAGTTGAGATTTCAGCCAACTGTTGAAGATTACATTTTGCTCCAGGATTTAAAAAATATGAATACTTAAATGAAACACTATTTTGACAACTAAATATTCAATATAAGTAGCTTTTTTATTTCAGTAGCTACTGAAACATAAGTTTGAATTTTAGACAGTGATTTAATCTTGCATTAAAAGTGGTCTGTTGGTCAAACTTTCACACGACTTTTTCACTAAAAACAAACATAATGTCCTACTTCAGGATAAGGTTCTAATTTGCTATTCAATTTTTGATTTCATATTTTGCAAATGAGGGGAATATGATGGGAATATTGAGAACACAGAAGAATTCTAGAAGCATTTTGAAGCTGCATTTGGATTTAGCTATTAAAGTAGATTTTTATATAAAAAGCTTAAACTAATGTACTGTGAGATATTGAAGAGAATAAGTAATACAGATCTGCCATTATTTTCATTTCACCAATGAAGAATTGGCTCCAAACACTTGAAAGAAACGATTAGGAAAACAACTTTAGAAATATTAAGTCGCATAATATTTTGTATAATAAAAAAAAAAAAACTTAACTAATTATACACACACACACACACACACACACACTAATTTAAGTAGAAGTAACTGTCCATTACCTGAATGTTTTATTTTGTAATAGAAGTAAATTATATGATACCAAGTTCTGGTTGTATCCACCTATATTAATTGTTTCTAAATACAACAGTAACACTACCATTAAGTATTTATATTTACAAATATGTCGAACATGTTTTTCCTCAGTAATAAAAATTCTGCAGTTTCTCAACTAACTAGTTAGGCCTACAATATACATCAATTATTAGCTTGTAGCAGTATTTAAAGTATTAGAAATTTCCAAATTAATTTATAAATTCACAGTGTAAAATTAAATTTAACATACATAAAATAATGTAGTGAATTATCAACATTTATGTACCTCTTGTGAGAGACCGACGTATCTCATTTTTATTAACTAATAATTTCGTTAGCATAATAAAATATTACAATTTACAATGTCTGGCGATCAGTCATAACTATAAACATAAATATAACGTCCATTTGACTTTTTCAATCACGAGAAGTGTATCTGCATACCCTTGTTCCACTACAGGATTTTGGGTTTCGATGTGCGATCACAATTCGGTTCTAATACGATCACTTTTTTTATACACAGTTGTTGTTAACAAATTGAGATATTACCTTATATTTTCATTATAAAAATGCTTCAAAATAATCCGAATAATGAGCAAATCTGGGGGAAGGCCGTCCGATGGGAGAAACCTATATACTGTAAAAAATCAAGTAAATTGGTTTATTATTTTTCGAGATACAATAACCATATTTTCCCTCGATTAGGAGTCGAGGGTAATAAGATCACATAGTTGTGTACTACTGAATACAAATATGTCCGATTCATATGGTATCATGAATTAAGTTCGTTTGGTTTGAATATCGCGAATAGCTACACAAAGGCAATCGGCGCTAGCCGCACCTAATTTAGCAGTGAAAGACTATAGGGAAGGCACCTTGTAACCAACACGCACCGCCAACTCTTGGGCTGCTCTTTTATCAAAGAATAGTGGAATTGGCCATCACTTATTAATGCGCCCACGGCTGAAAGGGCAAGCATGCTCCATGTGACAAGGATTCGAACCCACGACCCTCAGATTGCGTGCCCTAACAATCTAGCCATAACGTAATATAAAAAATAGTGTGATTGTATGGAAAAGTTGCTATTGGGTATTTCATTGATAAATATTCATTTTAAAGTGTCTGTTTTTAAAACCTTGATAAACTTCATATATCTATAATGCTTGCACTTTTAATCTTTCTTCAAGTCAGTAGGAAAAGTGACAGAATTTGAAAGAATAAATAGTTTAAAATAATAATAAATAACTGCAGGAAACGTTAGCACTACGGTATATATGCACTTCGTTTAGGGAAACTAGTGCACTGTAGCATACACTTCATTTAGATATAATACATATTCAAATAATGTTTAAATGCAGCATCACTTAGTATACAATTAATTCAACATGCCATACTTTGATGTCATATTTATTAGAAGTTTAAATTATTTTTAATGTACGTGAATAGTGCAATATATTATTCTTGTAGCTTTTACAGTTTGCTACGTTACGTACAAACTATAAAATTAAAAATATGTCAGTACATACTGTCATAATATAACAACTATTTACAACTGTTTCGTTTATTTTGTGAATGGATATTGTATCGATGTTTTGTTTTCTTATAATAAGAGAATTAAAATCAGACGATTATTGTAAGTCGTCTTTATAACTCATTGGTTTAGAGAATATATAGAGCAGACAATTTAGTAATAAACATATAAATAATATGAGATGACCAGGAAATAGCAGACAGGCGAAGACAACAGAAGAGGGTTAAGTCACAGCAAAGGAAGAGTTCCACCTGGAGTTACCTACGGTAGAAGTGATAGGCCTAACGTGTAATATGCTAGACCAACAGTAACAGTAGAAAAGGGAGAATAATCTATTCCATCAAAGCGTGATTCTTAAGTAATTGAATCAGCCTGAGTACATTTTGACAAACGGAACAGAGGATATTTTGAAGAAAGAAGACCAAACGATTACCGGAAGAGCAGTATGTGGCTACGGTAACTCGCGCCAAAATTGTAAGTGAATTATACAGAGAATACTAGCGAGGTAGAAACAAAAATTGGCAGTTCGTCTTGTCAGCTGGAATTCTAAAGAAATTGAATGGATCTAGGTGGACGTTTGACAATAAGATGATAACCATATAGTGTTTATTATATTGTTATGATCACTATAGTCTAAATAATTTGCTGTACATGTTATGCCGATAGCTGCATTTAAAGTGTTCATGTTTACTGATCTTACTGCTTACTGTCTTAATGCTTTGACGTTACCTACTGTGTCGCGGATGAAATTGTTTGTATCTCAGTTGAAAGCTAAACATATAAAGGTGATAGTAGAAACAACAAAGGTTGGTAGTTACTTAATAATACTGAGAATGTGGCTTTATTGATATATGCTGAATTTACTTCTAGTGGGTAGACCTTAGTACTAGCTAGTATGGAGTTTTGAGGATACTGCATTTCACTTGAGAATTTATCAATTAACAAACAAAAACTTGTCTCGAAAACTTACATCCAAACCTACTTTCTTTGTTGGTTTCCAGATTGAACTTGCATTTAATATTCAACAAATTATAGTGCAAAGACACCTCTTGGCTCCTGAGGGTCGTGTAAAAAGTATAAAAGAAAATTCAAGATAGCCCAGGCGTGGTGATTGAGCGCTCGACCCACAATCTGTGTGTCTTGGGCTCAAATTCCATAGCCAAACATGCTTTTCCTTCAGCCATGTGGATGCTATAATGTGACGGTAAATTCTACTCTTCGATGGTAACAAAGTTGGCAGTGCCCAGTGGGTGATGTAGACTAACTGCTTTCACTTTAAAATTTAGAGTCTGCTGGCCATTGAGCAGTTTTGGGCAAAATTTAACAAACAAACAATCGAAATTAACTTTAGACTTGGAAAAAGATCAAGTAATTAAACAGAACACATTTCTTTTATGACGTGGTAGCTTACAATGATCTAGTGAAAATGATCGAATAAAAGATAAAGATGGACAAGTGAAAAAGGTGGGTCACGGAAATATAGAGCCTGAGAACCGTAAATACGATGGCGATAACGCAGTAAAATTAAATACCCTTGGAAATTATTACGTGTAAGTAGGAAAAGAAGGCACGAAAGTCGATGCTTATATCTGTCACTAGACATTTTTCTGTCGGAATATTGTTTAAGAACGGATTTGTTGGTAGAAATAATTATGTCCGTGAACAGTTTCCAAGATTCGAAACATATCGTATTGTAACCGATGTAAAGGTATCATAGTGTTAGAGGCAAAATCATTAATAATAACAACGCGTATTCGTAGTAATATATATAAAAAATAATAACACAAATTGATGGTAATGGGATACAATGGTGATTGATCATGGGAAAGAACACCACATGAAATCGTTTATATGATGAATAATCTATCGAGTAGCATTTATAAAGCAGCATAAACGTACCCATCAAGACACTTATTTCTGACGTCATAGCTGTTTATCCACAATGGCGATAAAGCCTTATTCTGTTACAGTCAGATAGCCTGGTATTCAGTATAATCTCAATACTTTGTATTATACGTGATTTGATGGCCGAAACGCTTATTCTCTTGCTTTTGTGATAGAGAATTAACTTTCTAAGAAATATCTCAACTTATTCACCCATATATACTTGTAAACTATTGGTTTTAAAATGGAAGTTTGATAATTGCGCCTTTATAGAGACCATTAAACTAATAATAACTTACCTTTTTTACAAGACAAAACCCCCAAAAAACCTTGCAGTAGAAGTTATCACTGATTATGGAATAAGCTTTCGACCGTAGCTTGTACCTAGCTACGTAACCCTAGTGAAGAAAATTTTTTCTACGGTCTACTAAGTTCTATTCATTGTATGTTTTTGTGTTATTACATTGCACAAAAACATTTTGTTCCATTAAAAATTTATGCGAAATAAATTGAAATCATCTACAGTCGATCGTGAGTGTCATGGGGAATTTAGGCTTCTTAGTGTTTATCGCTTTACGAGATTTTGTATCTCCGGCATCACGGCTTTTAATTTATTGTGGTAAGGAGCTTTAATAGAGAGATATCAACTATTAAAATACAAAAAAGAAAAAAGAGGGAAGACAAGTTTTAACACTAAATGTACAAACAAATATATGATAGTGATTAATTGATATTTTCCACATTGTGGATTAACCTTTTTTCTGTACAATGTTTCATCTTTATTCGTGAATAGAGAAATTAAATTTCTTTATAAGATGACGGTAAATGAGCTGAAATACATATGTCAACTATGGATACATAATTAAGTTTTCTAGAAGTTCCGGTACATGATCAATGATTTAACATAACAGCAAAAAAAAAACACACCTTATTAGATTTGTTTATTTCGCGCAAAGCTACACGAGGGCTATCTGCGCCAGCCGTCCCTAATTTAGCAGTGTAAGACTAGAGGGAAGGTAGTTAGTCATCACCACTCACCGCCAACACTTGGGCTACTCTTTTACTAACGAGTAGTGGGATTGACCGTCACATTATACGCCCCCACGGCTGAAAGGGCGAGCGGGATTCGAACCTGCGACCCTTGGATTACGAGTCGAACGCCTTAACACGCTTGGCCATGCCAGGCCTTCTTATTAAAAAGACAATTTAAGTGTCATATTTTTATAGCTGTTTTAACTATTGTCTTTTCTTCAGGATTAATGTGAATCACTCTTTCACTTGCAAAAATACACAGAAAGATTAACAGTTTATTTTTATTTTCAGTATTTTACAAGAAGTCGATATTTCTTGTAAAGTCAAACTTTTATAATCGCAAAGATCTAGGGAATATATTCTCAAGACGGTTGGTATAGGTATTAGCACTTTAATTAAAATAAAGTACAGATCAACGTTTCCACCTTCATAAAGCCTTAATGGCCACTTTTAATGCAATCTCCTTCTTTACAGGAGTCTCAACCACTGAAGCCTGCAAGACAACTTCAGAACTTTATATCCAAGACCCCAACCCATTGGTACACATCCCCAGCAACCAATTAGCAACTCTTATAGAATTCACTGCCACCAAAAGTAACTTTACGTTCAATAACCAAAACTACCTACAAATAAATGGCCAAAGTATGGGCAATTCTGTGTCACCAGTTCAAGGTAACATTTTTATGACACATTGAACCAATTCAGCAAAAGAGAGGGAAAAATGTATATATATAATGTTTATAGTGAATTTTAACAGCTTTCTCACATTTCGCTGCACCATGGTGGTGAAGTAATGAATTATGTTGCTATTTGTTTTATGCTTAACACTACGTAATGTACTACCTGTGTTCTGCCCACATAAATCTGGAAGTTATTGCTTACCTACCGGAATGCAAGTGACTAACCAGACTAATACATTCATTCGTTGTATCTTGTACATTTATTGATATTTTTGTTTAAATTATCAGATGTGACTATCATAATACTGCTAAATTTGTAATAGCTTTATAATAGCATGTAATTATATTATGTCTCTAGAAAAATGTCGTATTAAATTATAATTTTCATCTCAAACTGCAAGAGATGTGGGGATATGATATAGTCTGATTTTGTTAAATATCTGTTGAGATGCACAGCTATACCAGATATATAATATTTATTCTATATATGTTTCACACATAGAAAGAGATTCCGATGTGCAACATTAAACGTTTACTTTTTTAATTTTTCACACACCACTGGCATAGAATTCGAACGTTGAAACAGATAACTAGCTAACTTAAAGTTTGGTTGTTTAACAATAATATTTTGGGAACAAACATTACCACAAAGCTGAACTATTGTTCGTTCTCAGATCCCCTATAGCTCAGTAATAAGTTTGAGAACTTATTACACTAAAAATTGGGTTTTGACGCCTGCAATTGGCAGAGCATACACAGCTCATCGTGTAGCTTAGCAAAGAACAAAAATATTCTGGATTTTATGAGAGAAGTATGGTATCAAGAACTTTTACGTGCACTAAACGTAATGAAAGCTAAGACAATGAGTATTTTATTGCCTCCAATAGCACGGCGGAATATCTGCGGACTTGCAACTCTAAAAACCGGGTTTTGATACCAGTGGCGAAGAGAGAAAAGGTATCCCATTGTGTAGCTTTGTGCTTCATTATAAACGAACTAATGGTTTTAGTTATGTTTTTATGAAATTGGTTATAATTGCAAACGTTTTTATTTAAATATATCTTAAACAATATTATGAATTAGCTAAAGCTATACACTCTTTAATATATTACTCGAAATTCCACTAGTAATATTTTATTTGAATTTTTAAACTATTTTGCTGATAGAGAAAACAAGGCAGAATAAAAGAAAATTTTTGAACTAAGGTAATTTCACTACCTAAGCTAATTAGTTCCCTCTGATAATTCGAAAAATCAAAGAATTCTTATTCCTAGTTTTTCCTCAGTTCGCAACTCGAGGGCATCTTCTGCCCATTGACCATAAAAAAAACAAAAACGCAGATGCAACAGCTGAAATAATGTCGATTTGACGAGTTTTGGTTATTTGCTTCTGTGGAAGAACACATATTATTCCGCACAATTTGTGCTGAATTTTTCGTTTTTAATGACATTGTTGCGCTGTAATAATGTTTCACCTACAAAAATATATTTTTCATCATTTCTTTAATTTATTGAAAGTAATTTTGTGTAGATGTTTTCATTTAAAAATACATTTGCTTACTCTCGCTTTACCTTCGGTTTTTCAGTTCCGACTGCCACGCTGGCAAGATGTTTTTATTAGTTTTCTTAATTGGTGCTAATTTTGTGTTTGGTATTCGAACCATGTGATCGAAAGTCGTCCAAACATGTTTATATTTGCAACTGAGAGTTGTTTCTAGATACGACAGAAAACCACGAGTGATTGGGTGTCTGCCATCTTCGCCCCTTTCCCGTCAAAAGTCTTAAGATTTCTTTGCTTCCGTTTAGAAAATTTATGGATTTATTTTTATTCTTTGTGCTACATAACTGACTGGTTACTCTCGATAAAATATTATTTATTTTTAATCTTTCCAGAAATCATACAGTCATTATTCGTTGGTTACTTACCTCAAGACCTGTTGGATAGGGCTCTCAATTCGCAAGCTATGTATCGCTGGTTCAAATTCTCGTCACACCGAACATACTCGCTCTTTCAGTCAGGGGGCGTTGTTAAATATCAGTTAATCGCACTATTCGTTGTTGAAAGAGTAACCAAAGAGTGACGGTAGGTGGTGTTGACTAGTCTATCAATACTAAATTAGGGACGGCTAGCGCAGGTAGCGATCCTGTAGTTTTGCGTAAAATTCAAAACAAACCACATTTACACATATAACAGCGAACTACACAATGCAGTTTTTAAGAACGCATACAAAGTTCTGAGATCAACAAATTCATATTTTTTTTCACAAATGTGCAAACATTTAATCACTTAACGACAGACTTCTAGGCAGGTCATTTGAATATTTTAAGGAAAACAAAAATGAAATGTTACGTGCATTAGATCGGTATATCACACACGATGGAAATGAGCATGAATACCTCTCACATGTTAAGATGTACTGTGGGTTTAATATCAGCTACATTTTGATATACTTATATAATATATCATTTTGTGGTTTGTAGGATATACATGTTAATACATATAGTGTGAACTACCAACTGAAACAACATTGGTATACGTAGACAATTAATAGCAAGTGTACCCCAATGGGAATGATCAACGTTGTACATAAATGGACATGGTCTGGATAGGAGTATTAAATATCATACTACAAACTTTCGTATATTTATCGTCGTTTATATTAACGTTTAATATTCAATCAGTCTATCCATCACATCAGCAAAGAAAGGGAAGGGGACAAGTTTGGATTTGACCCCCTTCCTTCAGGTCCATATGGATTTGAATCTAGATGAAGCAGGAATAGTGTAACAGGGAGGAAGAGGTCTACGTTGAACCTCATCCTTCCTAGACCAAAGCATGTACTGGATCCTGATGATGATGTGGTCCCTGTTAGATCGAGAAAAAGCTTTCCATACAATCTGGCACACAGGTCTAAGGTCCCGGATGTTAGGAACAAAACTGCCGCATGGTATTAATTGCTGGTTATCAGGCTTTCTAGATATCAGAAAGTTTTGGATAAATATAGAGGGTACCTAGTCGGAGTGTGTTACTCTTGATACAAGTGTTCTTCAAAGAGGGGTATTTAATCTCATACCATTCATCATGTATATAAACGACATGACACTAAGTGGTACTAACTTCTGCTACACATCTCAACTTGCAGATGATATAGCAGTTTGGAAGAGTTCACACACGCCATCCATAGCAGCCACAAACTTATAACCTTCTCTGAACGAAATAGCAGAATACTGACAAAAGAATAGAGTGAAAAAATAGCATACCAAAACAGAAATACTCTTTCTTGCAAAATTAAATAAACGTCTCAAAAAATATCCCACAATCATGTCTCCACGGGACTCTCAGGCTCGGCATGGCCAGATGGTTAAAGCACTCGATTCGTAATCCGAGAGTCACGGGTTCGAATTCCTCGTCACACCAAACATGCTCGCCCTTTCAGCCGCGGGGATGTACGGTCAATCCCACTATTCGTTGGTAAAAGAATAGCCCAAGAGTTGGCGGTGGGTGATGATGACTAGCTGCCTTCCCTCTAGTCTTACACTGCTAAATTAGGGACTGCTAGCGCAGATAGCTCTCGTGTAGCTTTGCGCGAAATTCAAAACAAACCAAACCAGTTCTCCAAACAATTACATCAGCAAACTTTTTAGGTCATCAGCGATGATTCAAAATTAACATGGCAAAAACACATATATGAAATTACAAACAAAATCTAATCTAATTGGAAGTCGGTCCGGCAACACTAAAGCCACATTATTCAAACATATACTGAAAATATACAAACAGTATATAATACCGGCATGGAACAACGTAGTGCCAAATAAAAACCAAACTCAATACTCACAAGTTCATACAAAGTCCTGCGTACAATAAATTCCTACTTTTTGCATAACTATGCAAGCATACAATCACTCCCAGACAGAATTTTAAACAGATCGTCACGTATTTCCAGAAAACTTTCGTAAAAATATATTCTTACGTACACGGGATTGCTGTATCATACATGGTAGAAATGAGCGTAAGCAGTGGCGGATTTAATGTTGTGTGAGCTTAGGAGCTAAAGATTTTTGTGGGTCTTACATACCATGCAATTTTACATGGAATAAAATTATCAATGAGCTCTGGGGCTGAGACACCCCCTCTAGTCCTTACTTAGATACGCCATTGAGCCTAAGTATGTATTATACGCGTAAATATGTATTATAAGAATATTAACAAGCCATCTACTGCGAGACCCGCTTAATATATTACCTGTGTTTTATATATATTATGTATTAAAAGGGTTTATTTATGTAAATACGTACAAAATAGGCTACAGGGTGAATCAGTACTGGGTTATACGGGATCAAATGCAGAAAAGTGTATATCAATACGGATGTAGAGCGTTGAGCATAAATAGACGTAGCCCTGATAGAAGTATTGTAGTCATAAAAGTTATTTTAAATATTAACAACACTTTCATTTACGTGACGTTCAATATTTAACAGTGTAACAAAACACCAATGTTGGGGTGGTTGGAGAAATAGGTGGGATTTGTTTGTTTGTTTTTGAATTTCGCACAAAGCTACTCAAGAGCTATCTGTACTAGCCGTCCCTAATTTAGCAGTGTAAGACTAGAGGGAAGGCAGTTATTCATCACCACCCACCGCCAACTCTTGGGCTACTCTTTTACCAACGAATAGTGGGATTGATCTTAACATTATAACGCCCCCACAGCTGAAAGGGCGAGCATGTTTAGCGAACGGGAATGCGAACCCGCGACCTTCGGATTACGAGTCGCACGCCTTAACGCGCTTGGCCAGAAATAGGTGGGATATCAAACCTGATCCTCACAGATCCCGATAAAGTCCTTTTGTCACAAACGTGTTTTCCCTTTCTTTTGTTCGCTTTTGGCGGTTTACTTTTATAAAACATGGATACATGATATCCAGTTGGTAATCAAGGAATATGAGAATATTTCAATATTTATGTGATGGATTTTTCCAGACGGCTTGCTGATACGATGTTTTAATCGATAAATGCGTTTTGAGGCAAATGAATCTTTCTTCAACAATACGTTTTAAGGTATATAGGAATTGGTAACGAAATAACTTTGTTTTGGTTTTTGTTCTTGTTGATCTTATTTTATTCTGAATTTACGCGGGAAAATTATCTCAGAAACGATTCACTTGCTATAAAGTGCTTCCCTTCACCTAGCGGTAAATATGCAAGCTTACGACGCTAAAATTCGGGGTTCAATACATATTTTGGCCGGGACCAAAATAATTTATTGTATAGCTTTGACATAAAAGAACCCTACGTACGTAAAAAAATAATAAAAACGCCCGTATTTTAACAGGTCTATGTTGTAAAATATAGTGACATCTAGTGAATAGTTTTTTGTGTCTGGTTTGTCAGCAGGGAAATATTTGTAAAACTGAAACATTTTGTTCAGATTTCATAGATGACTAACTTGTATTTGTAGAATAAATATCGAATAGTCATTTTAGTGTTAAATCATCTTAAATACCTTCCAGCATTAATATAAAATAAATTATTGACCAGAAGAACACCTAAATACATTTTTTACATAAAAGGCTCTTGAAACTTTTCGATTGTGGACATACCCTGACCGCTGTCTATCAACAGTTATATAGTGGTGGTAACGTCAGTTAAGTTACAACTAAAACTGCACCGTTCACAAGATGACAGGGCGTAATCTAGTGGAGAGCGTGCTCAGGTTGTGCATCAAAGGTTTCGTGGTTCGTGGCTGTTTGTCGTGGTTGTGGGTGTGTTATAAGAGTGGCGATCAACCCACGCTCTTTAATTAAAGTAGGTCATGATTTAGCGATGAGTGCTATTGACTAGGTGCCTTCCCTTTTGTCTATCGGTTGATGGTTAGTGACGGCTAGCCCAAGTTGTCCTTGTGTAGTTTTGCACGAAAATTCTGTAATAAAAAAGTGCGATTTGCGTTAATAGGTCTATCGTAAAAGAGGAAGTAGGATTGAGACAAGTGTATATTATGCCTTTTTTCCTGCAAACAACTTGTTTTTACAAAGTTTCTTGGAAAAGAAAGTAAGATGTGATGGCATTTACGTGGTTATTCTATACAGTGTGGTTTCATAAGAATTAATCATCAGTATGCTCAGGAGAATAGGCCCCCGATGGATAAACGGTAAGCTTTATGGACTTACAGGATAAAACTCTGGGTTTCGATTCCCCCTTGTGGTCATAGAAAATAGTCCATTGTCTCGCTGTGTACTAACTAAATAATGACAACAACTATAAAGAAATATATTTCCCCGCAGAAGCTGTGACAAATACATGTTACTTAGTTTTCTCAGCTACATCAAAACAACAGAACTGGCGTGGAGTACTTTTTTTTAATCGCATGTTTTAAGGAAAGCTTATTTTTATAAAGATATACTGAAGGTATGTTTGTAACGATAAATTATCATGACCTCTGGTGAAGCGCCGATTAATATGGGGATTATCGAAATAGTTCTGTTATGAAGGTGTGAGGACGTTTTAAAAGTTATACTTTCTTAAAGGGGATCCTTATCATCTCGGGAATAATAGACCGTAGTAAGGAAAGCTGTTTTAAATGTCAAAGACATCCTGTAATATTTCCACCGAAGTCAAGAGTGCTGGAACATATTTCCCATTTGTATGACAACAGTGCCCAACAGATGAAACCCAGTCTCGGCAAGGCGCATTTGGCCATATATCCAGTACGTGTCTTGTTCAGAGTGGAAGAACTTGGAATAAAGCATTTCTTATTTTAAATATATTTGGCAAATTACCTGATGTATTAATAATGAATAGTTATCATGTTGAGCGCTACTAGGATATAAATATATAGATTTTAGGCAGCTAGCTTTGGCCCAGCATGGCTTGGTGGGTTAAGGCATTTGACTCGTAATCTGAGAGGCACAGGTTCGAATCCCCGTCGCACCAAACATGCTCGCTCTTTTAACCGTATGGGCGTTATAATGTGACGGACAATCTAACTATTCGTTGGTAAAAGAGTAGCTCAAGAGTTGGCGGTGGATGCTGATGACTAGCTGCCTTCCCTCTAGTCTTACACTGCTAAATTACGGGCGGCTAGCGCAGATAGCTCTCATGTAACTTTGCGCGAAATTCAAAAACAAACAAGCAGTTAGGTTGGAGAAATGTAAACGAGTTGCTATAAAAATTCTTTTACACATTTCTTTTTGTAATTTTTTTAATGCTCGCTCTGGGAATTATCGTTCAAAGACAGTGTTATCCAACTGTATAACCAAAATAATATAAAATGTATTAGCTTTTAGAATAACAACTCAAATCTTCTCACATAGAAATAAATAATAATAATAACGTTGATGAACCATCTCTATATATTAAATACTTCGTTTCTGAATCACTTGAAATAATCTCTAGAAATAAATTTAAAATAAAATTGGTATGACTGTGAAACACTAAAAACTATAAAAGAAGACAAACATTTGGGAAACGTAGTTTAGGAAGTCGAATTAGTTTAGAAGACTTGTGAGTAAACTTTCCTCGCAAGCACGACTGCTTTATTTAATTACTTCTCTTAAAGAAGAACTAATTGATCTGTATTTCGTCAATCTTTTATCGCTACTTCAGGATTTATTATTATCAAATTTCATTGGCTCTGTAAAAACTTTAGAAAAGTTTATTTCGTGCATATTGGAAAGCTCATCTAAGATATATCCTACAACAATAAAATTGAAACAAACTATAAGAAACTTAATGGAAAAGTATGTATCTCTGTATTCACTAATATATTTTAACTGTATATTTGATTTACACTAGACAGAATGTAAACTGCATGTTTTTGTATAAACAAGATAATTTAAATTCTAAAAGTTTCAGAGCTTATTAACGTGGCCTGTCAGATCAAACGTTGTTGTGGTTTTCTGTTAGTATGAATTAAAATATGCAATTATTTAGGCCTACCACACACTATAAGTTTTAAATAATGTAGAAACAAACATTTTAGAATCGAAAAAAACTTAACATAATAACGTCAAAGGTTTCGTTGTATAATATAAGTTTTTTCACAGCACACGATTTCCGTGTTACGTGAAAAGAATGTGACATTTATGCTAATTGACAAAATAACGACAAAAAGGATATTAGTGAATTAAGTTAATAACGTAAGATCTATAACGAGGCATCCGGAAAAGATAAGTGGGGAAAACGGCATAAGCTAGCTGTTGAAAGGAATGTCATAAGGTTAGTTCAAAACTGGTACGCCCAACATAACAGGGTAAAAAAGGTTTTTGTAGTAATTACTTGCACATCATGTCTGGCTTACACGCAGGATAAAGTTAAACCGAAATGTTTAAAATAGCTTTTTTTAAAAAAAAGGCCGTAAACTCCTCCCAAAGAGCAGACTTAAGTACAAACCTGACGATCTCCTTTTGAGACGAAGGTCGATTAATCAAAACGTTTACTATCTCTTTCCTTTTTGAACATGATTTAACAATTTTTCTGTTTCGATATTCCTTTAAATGATTGCCGTACTGTTATTTGTTGCTCTTGTAATGTGGGGACGCAATACTTGTTGGAAACGTTTACTTACGTATAATGAGGGTAATGCACTCTTTCGCAGTTTTAATTTTATACATTTACAGCTTCATTCGTATTTATACTACACTTTTGTGCAAGTTGCATCGCGTTGGTTGACACTATCAGTTAATATTCGTAGAGGAGCAGACAAGTTGTTCACGTTGTATTATGCAATGGCCTCTACATGAAAAAAACAAACAAACTGTGAACTTTACTAAACACCGACCTCTATGTGATGTGACTAGTAAAATTTTTAGAAAAGGAAACAAACTGTATAATACCAAACACCGACCTCTACACGGCGTGCCTATAGTAGTATTCACTCGTACAAAACGTTATGTTGTATTAGTTTTGTAATGTATGCCTAGAACATGGGTGGCCAAACCGCGGCTCGCGAACCACATGCGGATCTTTGACATATAATGTGCGGCTCGCGGAAATATGTTGGCTGAGCTCCTTCTTGCATTATAATTAATACAAAATTTTTTCAAGCTTTATAATTATTTACCGTGTATAAACTGAGAGTCCACTAGATTAAAACGTAAGTTTAATATTCTTGGTGAGTAAATATATTTAATAATTTAAATCCTAATTTTAATGCTAGATTTGAGTCAGGGATTAAAGAAATTTCAGCAAGGATTACCGGAGAATTGTGCTTAGAGAATCAGTAATTGTATAAGCTAGTGCTGACAATGTTAGTTTTAGTGGGTGTGGCTTGTGATCGTGTGATTGTGGCGTGTGTGGCTGTGTTGCGGGCAGTGAAGTTAGCGAAGTGTTATTGTAATATTGGGTGCTGTAGAATTTGGTTGAATTGCACGTGTTGGAGCTTATTGTTTCTTTTCACTTTAATTTTTTAGAAGTGTCTGTGAAAATTTTGTGAAGGAGGATGGCATCATCAAATTGTAAGAAGCGAAGGTATGAAGATGAAAACAGAAATTTTAATCCAGAGTGGGAGGAAGATTTTACGTTCACCGTTAAAGAAAGTAAACCTTTGTGTCTTATGGAAGTTTAGAAGACCTCTACTAGCAATAAATAGCCTGACAATTGTATCAATGTCCGTTTGTGTCAGAAATATATTATGATAAGACTAAAATTTTGTAAGGTGGTATCTGATTAATATATCTAATTTTATTGTTTTACATAATTTCCTTCGGTTTTGACCAGATATTTACTAAGACAAATAAATATCATTAAAAATATCTGTTTTTACCCCTTTTATTTTTATTTTTGTCAGTCTCATTTAATGTTAATGAAATGTAACTTTGCATATTTTTTTAGATGTTTTCGTAGTTTATTACCGTGTTAAATACACTCAGTATAGTTAAAACAATAATTAGCCAGGATTTTGAAAACATTTGTTTAAAACACTCGGTCTTCGAATCCCTGTCAAACCAAACATGATCGCCCTTTCAGCTGTGGGGCGTTATAATGTAACGGTCAATCACAATATTCTTTGGTAAAAGAGTAGCCCAAGAGTTGGTGATGGGTGGTGATGACTTGCTGCTTTCCCTCTTGTCTTACGCTGCTAAATTAGGGACGGCTTGCCTAAATAGCACTCGTGTAGCTTTGCGCGAAATTCAAAACAAACCAAACCGATATATGTGTACTTTGTGACTATTGAAACTAATACAAATTAACAGTTTAAAAACTACATACATTAATAAATATTATTACGTACATGTATTTCTTAATATTTATATTAACTTGATGTAATAAAATATGTATGTTACAATAAAAACGTGTGTGTAATATTTGTTCATGTCTTGTGGCTCTCAAACATCTGAAGTTTATCATATGTGGCTCTTACGTTAAGCAAGTTTGGCCATCATTGACCTAGAACGTACCCCGCTCTAAATACTGAGTACAAGAACTTATTGTAATTTTAATATTATTAACAAAATTAGTTCTGAGTTATCTGGCATTTATTTGAGTCGTATTTGTACCAAGTCATCAAAAGTTAGGAAATGCTGTTAAAAACCAAATATTTTCTTTACTCACAACTGTTAAATGTAAGTAAGGTTTCCAGTCGTACTCTCTTTGGCACCAAGATGGAAACCTTTTTCTATCTCTCATTGTTTTTAGGAGGTGTCGCTTGTGACAAGGAGCCATTGATTTTCTTCTGTCTGAAACAGTCGATGAAATATTAAATTATTAATTATTGGCTTCTAATCAAAGCAAGCTGTCTTGGAAATCAATGGGTTCCAATGTTAATTGGAATAGCTGAGACCGTAATTCTAACAACTCATGAGGTTGGCAGCTAAGGAGATTAGTGGTAGCCCTAAATCTCAAAATGTAAAATAACTAGCAGAGATCTCCAACACATTTGCGGACAAATTTGTATCTTTATTAGAACAGAATATCTTCAGTTAAAGAATTTTTAGAATAATATCATACAACTTCTAATTGCAGATACGGAAATTTATAGGTCCACTTGTCTTACGCCTAACATTATTTAAGCCTTTATTAAGTACGTCCTATACTTGATAAAAAGATAAATTAACACTATAATTTGTGTACATTTTTTGCTTTAATTTAAGTAGTCCTACAGTAATAGATGTCTATAACAAAATAACAAATAGAAAATTACAGAAATATTAAAACGAATAGATTTTACTAAAACAATAAGAATGAATAAACGGTACTTTTCTGATGTAACAGCGCTTGGAGATTCAGTCAGACAACAAGGTCAATAAGAGTTTAAAAAGTACCAACACAGTAACACATCAATTCTTCATATACGTCTAGATATTCATATGTGTAGATTTGCCCTTTAAGATCAAATTAAAAAAAAATCAAAATGTGTTTACATTTAGAACACAATATTTTCAAAAAGAAAATTGCTTTAATTGTACATGATACTGACCACTTTATTGTAGAAATAAGCCACTTGTGTCTATAAAGCACTAGATGCAGATTTATTTATTGAAATAAACTATGGAATACGATAGTTTGTTTGTTTGCTTGAAGCTAAGGAGAAAGCTACACAATGGGCTAAGCTACTGGAGGCGATATTTTGTAAGAAAGGGTAATAGCCAAACTCAACATTTGAACACCATTAATCCCTTTATCTTCCTGCACAGGCGCTAGATATAGAAATGATATAAATTAGCAAACCTTTCTTCCAACATCTTTCTTCCAGTTTGTAAAAATACAAAAATTACTAAAATCTATTAATATTATAATAATGAACAAATGCTATTTCAGTAAAGACAAACACAAAAACGATATTCTTAAAGTTTGATTTGCTCTGCCTCTCAAACTAAGTTCATGTACAAAGATAAATTTCGTGAGAGCAACATCCCACATTAGTGGCGCTAGAATCAGGAATGCCACGTTCTCTATAAATCAACGCTAGATATATTCAACATTTTCTAGAAACTGTTCAGAGATGTTCTAGGCTTACATTATATGCATGCAGTATGATATTCGAAGTGTTCATTAAGTTGCCATCTCTCTATATATGAACATACATAATTATCTTATAGTAGCGCATCCATACATGTTCAAAGTACTTCATTAAACATTTCTGAAATACTAGTTGAAATTACTACATATACACACACATGTATATATAGCCAACACAACAACTAATATTTGTTCTCTTTGTTTACTTTCGGAAGACATAAATGATTAAAGTTCTTCCAGTTTTTTAATTCTTTGAAACATCAATTCTAAATCAATAACAAACAAGTTTTTCTTATTATTTCAACTTATTGCACGGCACGTGTTTTTTAGCATGTGTTACACATGCCATATGATGCTTTTTAAATAGACACTTTTACTCTCACTAATATATCTTTCGATTTAAATACCAAATGATTTAGATCTCCACAAAAGTGAGACCCTTTTTAGTTTTAAAACAGTATAAATTGTTAACAGATTGTTTACATCTTGTTTCGCACGCGTCATAAGTCCACAAATAATTGCTACTACCACTTCCAAGGCAAGTTTGTCCTTTTATTTTCGCACTCATTTCTTTAATTTCTCGCAAAGTTACACGAAGTTTATCTGCGTTAGCCGCCCTTAATTTAAAAGTTATATAGCACAAATAGCCCTCGAGTAGCTTTGTGCGAAATTCCAAAACAAACAAACAAAAGTTATAGACGAGAGGGCGTGTGACTAGTCAACACCACCAACTCTTCAATTACCTTTTACCAAGGAAAAGTGGACTTGACCGTTACTTTAACGTTCGAACGGCTGGGTAAACGAACATGCTCAGTAACAAGATTCGAAACCGCGATCTGTAGCTTGTGAGTTGAATGCCATAATTATCAGGCTGTAAGCTTAATGCTAATATATTAACACAAAATAGCAGTGGTTAGTCGTTATTATTTTATTTTACACAATAAGAAAGAACAAATATGATATAAGCCAATTCTAAATAGCTCGTATTGATGTCACGTATTTAGTGTGACTATCAGTTTTATTACTGCAGTTTACAACAATACTTACCTCCCAGTGTGACAGTAGTGATTTTAAGAACTTACAACGGTAAAATCCGAGACTTGATTCCCCGCGATGGACACAGCAGATAGATCAATATGGCTTTACTCTAAGAGAAACTAATAGGAAAAACTCTCCGTCATTATAACAAACGTATAAGAGGTTAAGCAAACATAAGATTCTAAGTTAGCTAAGGAATGGGCCTACCCAGTTATTATGTTTCAGAGAATTATGCAGAAAACGGGCTTAAAATTTCAATCTTTGCTATTTTTCATTTCTTCCGTTTGTTCGTACTATATACACGACATACAAATCGCTAGGGATTTTGCGACAGAATCTACAAAGTTAACGTTGTCTATTCAGTGTATTAAGTTTTAAACAATCAAAAGCTGAGGGAATAGCAGTTGATAAAAATAACATAAATCAGGCTTAGAATTGTCCAAATAATTTATAGAGAACGTATTTCTACATAAACATCCCGATAACATGATTTAAGTGAACCAATGTTTTATTACAAGCATTTCTCAACAACATTATTTTTTTCTGGGATTTTTTATTAGATTAGCCACGTGCGTCAGGCTTAATTACAGAAAATAAATGTATGTTCTTGCTGTACACAATGAATTTGAAGGAAAAGTACGAGAAAAGATTAAACATTAAAACAGAACAGGTAAGCTGCCTGTATCCACAGTACAAGCTAGATAAAACGTGACACCTTTTTCACATGAAACATAATGAGCGATGCTGTTTCCGTAGTGCAAAGTTACACAATAGGCTATTTGCACTCTGTCCACCACGAAGAATCTAACTTCAGATTTTAGTGTTGTCAATTTGTAAACTTACCAATGAATAATCGTGGGTATTATCATGAAGGGAAAATATAGCATTCATTTCTTTTTCATACCTTTATTTGGTTAAAATTGGCTGTATCTTCAGCACCTTTGAAGTTCAAAAACTTCTAGTTTATTTAAATCGCGTACAAGAGAGTTTGCCCCCTTCTCAGTGGCTTGATAGCAGTAAGTGTGTAGGCTTACGTGGTGGTCAAAGTCAAAGCAAAAACAGCTCATTGTGTCGCTTTGCGCTTAAAAACAGCCAAACTCAAACTAGGAAATTCAATTTAAAAATAGATGGTGATACGAAAGTGTAATTACGCTGACATTTCAAAATGTCCTTAGTTGTATGAGAAATAAAAACAACAACAACAGAGAAGACGAAAGTGAATAGCATAAATAGCTGGATCTGTCGTGTGGTGTAACACTAAAGTGGGTTCGTAAAGTGGAATTAATATTAAGCCTATTTTCTAATTACGGATACTATCTATATTTCCGCGTTAGACTTACCTCATATTCACCCAAACGGTACTATGTGTACGTTTGTTTTCATATTAAGCCTATTTTCTGTTTATCGATGCTTATTCTGTCTTCAAGTTACGATTGTGGGCATTTGTCTGTAGACGTACAAGAGCATATTGACGATTTGGATGGGAAACTTTATAAATTGAAACTCATTTTATATGATTTAGTATTTTGTTTATTAAGCACCTTCAACCATTAACCTGTCCTTAATATATTCCGACACCAAACACTCAGTGTAGTGCACAACCGAATCCCGAGAAAGAATCTGCTCGGTTATTATCACTTATGGGGGCCATGAGGAAGGGGAATAAGGGGGCATCAGCCCAACACATTATATTTCACAAATATTTCTCTAAATATGACGCAAACTTAACATCGCAGTTAAACTAAATATGTTTAGTATTTTTTATTGAAACAGTAAATTTGTCTTTGGACTTAAACACACATAGCACATGCTCGTATAATCTGCTGACATACACTGTGAAAGCTGATCTCCTACATACTTTGCCTCCCCCACCGAAACCATTTCCGTGGGCGCCCACGTTATCAGTGATTTACAGTAATACAGTTATTAGTTCAATTTTACTCTTCAACAACTGAAATAGTCTGTCTTTATTCTACATCTTAGTATGGCTTACAACGCTGGGAACATGCCATAAGTTGTGAAGAAACTGAGAAGCGTGATTAGCGAGCGGTGCCACTTTTCTTCTGAGTGAAGAGAAAGGATACGTTGCTGATTTGTTTTAGAATATGGAGGACAATTTTTTTCATTCTTGTGATAGTAATTTATATTAATTTAGACTTTTAGGTTTCATTAAGCCCTTCGTAAAGGTATGTTAATATTACAAAGACTAGCTGTAACAGAAGATTTATAAATCTGTTTTATTAATGTGTGTATGTGTGTTTTCTTATAGCAAAGCTACAGCGGGCTATCTGCTGAGCCCACCGATGGGAATCGAACCCCTGATTTTAGCGTTAAAAATCCGTAGACTTACCGCTGTACTAGTGGGGGGCGTTTTATTAATGTATTTTCTAACCTTGCTTCTCTGTTCCGTAAGGAAAACAACATTTAAAATATTTGGTCACAAACACTACTCTCTCTAAATGAAAAAAGCCTGGCATGCCCAGGTGGTTAAAGTAATCGAATCCTAATCTGAGGGTCGTGGGCTCGAATCCCCGTCACACCAAACATGCTCGCCGTGGGGGCGTTATAATGTTATGGTCAATCCCACTATTTGTTGGTAAAAGAGTATAGTCCAACAGTTGGCGTTGGGTGGTGATGACTATCTGCATTTCCTCTAGTCTTGCACTGATAAGTTAAGGACGACTAATTGTTATGTGAATTGTTTATATTTTTATATTATCGCCCGGCTATTTGGATGTGGGATGTGAAGCTGATGTTCAGTGGTTCGTGTTCCGTTATTGCCACAAATAAAGTTGCTTTCCGTGGGTGGATTGTAAGAGTGACTGGATGGTGTGACAAAAATACCTCAAGAGTTAGCGGCGAGTGTTGTTGTCCAACTATCATCCCTCAAGTCTTTGAAGTTAGAGACGAGTAGCGCAGATAACCTTAGAGCAGCTTTGAGTGAAATTCATTCAACCAAACAAATTGTTGTCAAAACGTTTATGACATTTTTTGCAATATAGCTAAATATTCGTCGATCAAACAAAGAAATTATAGTTGCAATTTACAAGACCATGACAACTGTAAGCACATACAAACATGTGCACTTTTTAACTCGGAGCTTAAAGTTTTTATATGCCAAGTGTGGAAGTGTACCAAAATATAGTACTCCGTGTTTCACACGTGATTCGACGATCGTTTTACTACTTGTATTTTACAACGAGTGTTTTTCAGGTGATAAAGAATTAACACTCCCAGAGACATAACAAAATAGTAATATTTGTCATAGCTCATTACGTAATATGGTTATTTTTTCGTGAATGAATTAGCTTAAACACTAGATACATAACAACTAGCTTCTTAAATAAGTCAGGCATAATGCTCTTCCGTTTGGGTTAATATTCGACAATGAACTGGAACGCTTAATTATTCGTGGACATGATTTACTTTCTTGCTGTCTCATGTGGCCTTTGAAATTTTAATAAGCTATTTTAGCCAGTAGAATTTAATAATTTATCTTAAAAACGTTTAAATCAACATTTAAAAACAAACAAATGTAATACGATATAATCGTATCAGTGTTTATAACTGAACGACTGATGGTAATGTTTAGACCTTATTTTTACCCTGTCTTGCCAAATTTCTTATTGAAAGGGCTTAGAGTAGAGATGGCGTTAACAGGATACAGTCTAAGATATTTAATTAATTGGAATTTGCAGTTTATTTTATTTTAAAGTATTTAATGAACCCTAAACTTAACGGGATAAAGACGACAACAACAAAAATAACATAGTGTCAGGCAAGATAGTTAGACCTATGCTTACCCTTCAACACACACACACAAATATATACATATATAGGGTAAATATTAAAAGACTCAAATAACTGTTTAGAGGTTGATGTACAAATACATACATTTTTGATAGATACCAAGATATATTATGATAAATAAGAACGAAGTTTTGGTAAAACTCCTCAAGCAAGTGAGATAAGTTTCGGATTTTTGTGGTTTTACTTGGTTATTGTTTAGAATTTAATTTAGATATTTTTAACTAATTTATTTACTTGTCCTCAAGAAGGTTAGTTTATAAGGTTGCGGCACAATGGCATGCCTGCGAACTTATACTTCTAAAACCGGGTTTCGATACTCGCTGTTGGCAGAGCCCTCTGTGTAGCTTTTGCTTAATAACAACCATCAAGAAGTTTAAGTTGGCTACTATAATTTCTTTTTTACTCAACGATTCTTGAGTTTGTCGGTTGTTCTCTTAGATTACTTAGTTATCTAAAAGCGCTGGCTCAGCATGGCCAGGTGGGTAAGGCATTCGACTCGTAATCTGAGGGTCGCGGGTTCGAATCCCCGTCACACCAAACATGATCGCCTTTTCAGCCGGGGGAGCGTTAAAATATAACGGTCAATCTCACTATTTGTTGGTAAAAGAGTAATCCAATAGTTGGCGGTGGGTGGTGATGAATAATTGTCTTACACTGCTTAATTAGAGACGGCTAGTGCAAATAGCCCCCGTGTAGCTTTGCGCAAAATTCAAAACAAACCAACCTTTAAACCACTGTGCTTCTAAACCAATAAAAAACAAATTAGCCAAAGCAGATAAAACTTCGTTTCTATACTAATACCAACAATATAATCATAAATTGTTTGGTTAAATATAAAATGTATATCCTGAGCTACAAAAGTATACTAATTTATAGAAATACATATTTCGAAATATTGTTAACTGTATCTGTAAATCGATGAGAAAAAAACGCTAACTCTGTTGTAACGGAATTTTGGTATAAAGATATTTCACGTTAAAGCTGACTAGGTACACATTTTATTTAAAAGTCTGCGTCGTCACTGAAAACTCCAAAATGTCTCTAACGGCGAGTTCATCGATTATACACTGCTGGCCAAAATTGTAAGACCAATGAACATAAAGAAAAAATATACATTTTGCGTTCTAAGATTCAAACACTTATTTGAGTAAAGCTTCGAAAGATGAAAATAAGAAAACGAAATATAAGAATAAAAACCTTTTTTTAGCATTTAATAGGTAAAATGTGAACACTATGAAATTAGCCTAAATACTAGCTGGTCAAAAGTTTAAGACCATACTGAAACAAAGCGTTAATCGGTAAACACGAAATTTAGTCATTTGTGTTCAAGCATTAGCGTTGTCAACATCTCCCATTGACATCTCCTGTGTTACATTGGATAAAAACATGGCAAAGGCTAAAACTTTGACAGAGTTTGAACGTGACACAATTGTCGAGCTGCAAAAGCAAGGTCTCTCTCAATGTACCATCGCTGATGAGATTGGGCGTAGTAAAACTGCTGTTACAAATTTCTTAAAAGACCCTGAGGGATACGGAACGAGAATTTCAAGTGGTAGACCCAAGAAAATTTCATCGGCGTTGAGCAGGAGGATTTGACGGGTTGTCCGGCAAGACACCAGCCGATCGCAGAACCAGATTAAGGCCCCTACAGATGCAGAATGCAGCTCAAGAACAATAATACGGCATCCACGAGAAAAAGGCTTTAAAAACCGTAAACGTTTTCAAAGGCCACGCCTCTCTCCACACCACGAAACAACTCGGTTAAACTTTACTGAGAAGCACTAAACATGGGACGCAGAAAAGTGGAAGAAGGTTTTGTTCTTTGATGAGAAAAAAATTAACCTGGATGGTCCAGATGGCTTCCAACGTTACTGGAACGATAAGGACATCCCACCAGAGACATTTTCTACACGACACAGTGGAGGAGGTTCCATCATGATCTGGGGTGCTTTCTCCTTCCATGAAACAATAGAGCTACAGGTTATACAGGGGCGTCAAACAGCAGCTGGTTACATTGGCATGTTCGAGAAAGCATCCTTATTGACTGAAGGCCCTAGCTTGTGTGAATATTACTGGATGTTTTAGCAGGACAACGCTGCAATCTACAATGCCCGCAGGACAAAGGACTTTTTCATGGCGAGTAACGTGATTCTTTTGGGACCGCTAGCGCAGATAGTCCTCTTGTAGCTCTACACAAATTCAGAAACAAATAAACAAACAAAACTATTTACAACCGCTTGAATTATTTAAATACTTTCTACTTTATATTGATATCAGCTTTATTATCATAAAGCTACAACAGTCTCTTTTGTTTGCACGAATTATTTTAGTTTATGTATAGGAACACTTAGTTTGATGTTATGGTTTCTTGATGTTAGCTCTACAGAAGCGTCATTCATTTATGATTTACAAGCCATTTCCTACCTTGCCGATACCTTCGGCACTAGAGGGAAAAAAGGTTACTAAAACCTGATAGATGAAGCATTTTTATTTATAGCAAAAGTTCCAGAATGATTCGAGAAAATACAAACAGAATACTTAAAGGTGTTTTAATGGCACCGTCTTTTATGTTGCAAGATCAGATGTTTGACATGCAAAATAGTCTTTCCTGAACAAGTAAGGCCATTTAAGTTTGGCCTATCTGAAAAAAGACCTAAATATTTAACCGAATTTGTAGTAAATCAATAACCAACTCTTAACAGTCTACAGTTTGCAGTGAACACAACAAACCAGTCGATGTTTATAGTTTTGTATTTTGAAGTTTACAAAATAAAGTACATTTTAATCATTTAACTTGATTACAAATAAATCTGATTTCCTCGAGGACACTTAACCTGGTTTGAACGTCGTAAACCAATTAACAGTATTAATTATTGAATTCTGCATGCAATCACTTCGTAGAACTACCAGTGTAAAAACATACATTTTAAAATATAATAAAGTTAATAAATAATAATACAATAATAAACTTATGGAGTATTTTTAGACTGTCCGAATATTACTTTCTATTGCTAATTGTATATAATTGTTCAAGTTATTAATTCGATAGATTGTTATTAATTGTATATAAATGTTAATGTTATTCAACAGAAAGATTACACCAGCCTGCATCTCAAATTTTTTCCTGCTGATTTAGTTCTAAGCCCTGATTATAGTTAAATCAATGGCACTGAATTCTGAACTAACTTCCTCTTTTCTCTATCATATCTGAGTATTTCACAAACTACATTAAAAAAAAATTACTAATACAGTAAATTTCTATCGTATTTGAATGTATGATGATTGATTACCTCTGTTACAAACTGGTTTAAATATATAGTTAAAGATGAAGAAATAAAGGTTGATATTTATAAATGAAACCATGTAGAAACATATCAACAGTATATTCTATACTATAAGACTATATCTGCACTTTCTACGATCCATTATACCACTAAACTTATTGCAGTTAAATTTCAAAGTTCAATCTGTAAAAAACAAAACAAACTAGTTGTTAGTAAGAGTATAATTAATATTAAAAATATAATTAATATATTGAGATTAAGAATATAATTGTAATTATAAAAAATAAATGGAATTTGTAATTTTATTTTCCGGCTTTTGTGGGAAAACCTGATACTAAAAAACTGAAGTCATTCTCGGATTCAGCATATTTTTTTCTTATATAAACAATTGTTACTTTCAAGTCAGCTAAAACAATTATTATTGTTAGTTCAGTATAACTGTTTAAGCTTTTCAGCCATGAAGTTATTGTTATTTTCATTCAATTATTGATGTTATTCAATCGAACGACTATCGTCAATTTTACACAACTATGGCCCGACATGGCCAAGCGTGTTAAGGCGTGCGACTCGAAATCTGAGTGTCGCTGGTTCGTATTCTGGTCGCGCCAAACATGCTCGCCCTCCCAGCCGTGGGGGCGTTATAATGTGACGGTCAATTCAACTATTCGTTGGTAAAAGAGTAGCCCAAAAGTTGGCGGTGGGAGGTGATGACTAGCTGCCTTCCCTCTAGTCTTACACTGCTAAATTAGGGACGGCTAGCACAGATAGCCCTCGAGTAGCTTTGTGCGAAATTCAAAAAGAAAACAAAAAACAAAAAACTTTACACAACTATTGAAGCATTTATTTTGATTGTTTGTTTTTGAATTTTGCTCAAAGCTACATGAGGGCTGTCTGCGCTAGCTGTTCCTAATTTAGCTTCCCGTCACACTAAACATCCTCGCCCTTTCAGCCGTGGGAGCGTTATAATGTTACGACCAATCCCATTATTCGTTGATAAAAGAGTAGCCCAAGAGTTGGCGGTGGGTGGTGATGACTAGCTGTCTTCCCTCTAGTATTAAACTGCTAAATTAGGAACTGCTAGCGCAGATAGTCCTGGTGTAGCTTTGCCCGAAATAAAAAAAAAAGTAAGACTAGAAGGATGGCAGCTAGTCATCACCACCCACTGCTAACTCTTAGGCTAATCTTCCAAGAAAGAATAGGGGGATTGACCGTCACATTATTAAGACCCTCACGATTGAAAGGGCGAGCATGTTTGGTGTGACGGGGCTTCGAACCCGCGACCTTCGGATTAAGAGTCGCGTGCCTTAATCACCTGGCCATGCCGGTCCACGTTTCAGTACTCAACCTATTTATAATTTTACATAACTATTCAAGCCCTTCATAATGAGGCAATAATTATTCTGTAGATGTCACTTTAGTCTAGTTTTTACACTTTTGAGCGTTTGTTGAGCCAACAAAGCAAATTTTTCGTTTCTTCTTATCTTAACCGAGGGAACAAAATATTGCAACCCTCGCAAAATAACACGAGTTTCAGAACTGTGAGTGGTGTTGTCGAGATTTAGCAAAGTACCCGTTTCGAGAAGCTATTTAAAAATACTCAACAGAATCGTATTCAAGTACTCTTCCAGTGCATGTTGAATAATCAATATAAACAAGAGTTAACTAATTAACTAATTAGAGCCATGCCAACAAATTCTTTGGGGTTTAGATGAAGTTCGGGCTCGAGTAGATGACTTTTAATCGATGAAATCTTCAACTCTTTGCCATTAATCATTCTCTAATTTTAAACTGTACTTTTGATGAGAATAGATAGATGATGTCAGAACTGCGTACTACAAACTTTACACCTCAGAATGGACGTGTAACCATGTTATCACGCTCATATTATCATTGAGTATGGTTTTTATCACTTTGAACTAAGATGCCTGTCTTCATACGCTGCTATAAATGCTAAACATGTCATTTAATATAATTTTATACTACGCGTAATGTGAGTGTGGCTACTCGAAAATGTGAGTTACGCAAGGAGGAGAATGTTTAAGGGGATTCACCCCTCCTGCTGATGGGGGTTTAGGGGAGGTCTCTCAGAATATTTTTGAGATTTAAACATAAAATGTGTATTCTGATGACTTTTTTAAATATAAATCATCTATGAGGAAGTAACCGAAATGTAGCATAATAATTTACACTGGCTTTTATTTCCTTCTAAGTTTTGTTTGGAGAAAACAATTAGCTTTGATAGCGTCCCCAAGTGGCACAGTGGTATGTCTGATAAATTATACTACTAGAAATCGAGTTTCGATATCCGTGGTGGGCAGGACTCAGATAGCTCTTTGTGTTACTTTGCGAATAACAACAACCAAACCAAAGCATTGATAGCTCAAATAATTATAACGCTATAGTTTCATTAATATATTTTATTTTATAAAGTATATATAAGATTTTATATTAAAGAAAATTCGTATCTCTAACTTTCTCTGTCGTGCACGGGCGTAAGAGCGCATGCCTAGCTACGTCCCTGTGTGAGTACATAGTCTATATCGGACATGTTGATCCAAGTATATATTTCATATCAAACTCAGTGACATTGTAATGTTTTAGTTTATCAGACTTGATTACAACAGTGTTATGAACTTTAGTGAGTTTCCCAGTGGCTCAGCGGTGTGTCTGTAGACTTACAACGCTAGAATCCGGGTTTCGATACCTGTGGTAGGTAGAGCACAAAATAACCTATTCTGTAGCTTTCTGCATAATGACAAAACAAACGGTTCAGAGATATTCCCAACGATCTTGTTCGTATATACAAGTGCGAATGTTATCTCAAGAACAGTAAGAAATAAACGTTAGAAGGCCCGGCATGGCCAAGCGTGTTAAGGCGTGCGACTCGTAATCTGAGGGTCGTGGGTTCGCATCCCCGTCGCGCCAAACATGCTCGCCCTTTCAGCCGTGGGGGCGTTATAATGTGACGGTCAATCCCACTATTCGTTGATAAAAGAGTAGCCCAAGAGTTGGCGGTGGATGGTGATGACTAGCTGCCTTCCCTCTAGTCTTACACTGCCAAATTAGGGACGGCTAGCACAGATAGCCCTCGAGTAGCTTTGTGCAAAATTCAAAAAACAAACAAACAAACGTTAGAAACGTTGATGTTGAGAAGGTTGAAACGGGCGTGAGACCACCAACCGTGTTATGAGTAAAACTGCAGACTTGTGTCTTTATGCTGGTGAATCTAAATTGGAATCGTTTGGCAGAATTGGCAGAATATCAACAACAGTTTGTCTGAAAGTGGATAATAAACGGTATTATAGTCAATGGATAACACCTTAAATGAAATAAGGTAGGAATCAGTAGAAGTTTTGGGTTTCGTCTTAGCCACTGTTGTTGGTAGTCTACACATAACTGACCACACCCTGACAGATACATACTGATCCAAATTCATTATTCCTTGCTCTTGGGAATCTGAGTTGTCAGATGGGAATCATCCTCCAGCGAGACAATAATCCTAAGCATAAAGCAAATGTGTTGAAACAACATATTGATAGAAAAAGAGCCAGGGGACATTCAAAACTATGGTTTATTCTGCATAAAGTCCACATATAAACATTTCTGAGGCTGTACTTAAAAATCGAACATACATAATTTGTGTGACAGCATGAATACAGGCTCACGTACAAAATACTAGTGTACAATATAAGTTATTTGTGTTGTTGTTATTGTTTTGATATCATTGATGATGTTGTTTTATACCCATAATAAAATTATCATCTAACTATTTTTCTCATCTTCTGACTCGTTTACGTGGATCACTTTGCGTTTCTATAATTATTTCTATTACTGCACACATTTTCAAATCCAGGAACGGCATGGCCAGGTGATTAAGGCACTCGACTCGTGATTCAAGGGTAACGAGTTCGAATCCCCGTCACACCAAACATGCTCGCCCTTTCAGCCGTGGGAGCTTTATAATGTTACGGTCAATCCCACTATTCGTTGGTAAAAGAATAGCCTAAGAGTTATCGGTGGGTGGTGATGACTAGCTGCCTTCCCTCTGGTCTTGCACTTCTAAATTAGGGACGGCTAGCTCAGATAGCCCTCGCGTAGCTTTGTGCGAAATTCAAAACAAACCAAACCAAAATTTTCAAATCCACATTTTATCTCTCCAGGTTTCCGATATGACTTTACAGCTTTCCTGGATGACCTAGACCAAATCACACTGCTATGCGTAACCTATAGGATTCCTGTTAGAAATAAATTTTCGAGCATGAAGTAAAATTTGAGATTTCAATGAACTGCTATTAGTATAAAGAAAAAAAGAAATGGGAGGGTCGCTAACCGTGTAAAGCAACTTTTATAACGTTTGTTTTTATGATGTTTTTTGGAGAAACTATTCACTCACATCGCGAATACTAACCTTAAAAAAAAAGAAAGGACGTAGCTGAATCCATAAATCAGGTTGCGCGCGCACATGAGATGAGTTAAAAACCTGTTGTTGAAATTTAAAAGAAAAAAACACTCAAGATTTGGAAGTATTAAACTATGTTCATAAATGTCTAATTGAATAAAATAATTTTTGGATTAGATATAACTTTTTTAGTTTGTTTTTGAATTTAAAACAACAGATAGTTGTAGCAGATAGCTATCTGCGCTGGCCATCTCTAATTTAGCAGTGTAAGACTAGAGGGAAGGCAGCTAGTTATCACCACTTACCGCCAACTATTGGGCAGCTATTTTACCAAATAGTGGGATTGATTGTTACATTATAACGCCCATATGGTTGAAAGAGCTAGCGTATTTAGTATGAGGGGATTTGGACCTGCTACCCCCAGATTGTTAGTTTAACTTTTTTTGGTACAAGCTCACTGTAGGAACTTACACTTCAAGGCCAAAAGTATGTGGACACCATTTCTAATTAGTGGGTTTGGCTATTTTAGCCACATCCATTACTAATAGGTGCATAAAATCAAGCATGCAGCCAGGCAATCTCCACAGACAAATATTGGCAATAGAATAAGTCGTACTGAAGAACTCAGTGGCTTTCAACGTAGCACTGTCATAGGATGCCACCTTTTTTTAACAAGTCACTTCGTCAAATTTCTGCCCTGCTAGAGCTGCTCTGGTCAACTGTTAGTGCTGTTATTGTGAAGTGGAAACGTTTAGAAGGAACAACAACTAAACCACGAAGCGGTAGGCCACATAAGCTCACAGAACGGGACCGCCGAGTGCTGAAGCACGTAAAAATCGTCTCTCCACAGTTGCAACACTCATTACCGAGTTCCAAACTGTCTTTGAAAGCAACGTCAGTACAAGAACTGTTCGTCGGTACTTCATGTAACGGGTTTTCATGACCAAGCAGCCACACACAAGCTTGAGATTATCATGCGCAATGCCAGGCGTCGGCTGGAGTGGTGTAAAGCACACCGCCGTTGGACTTTGGAGCAGTAGAAACTCGTTCTCTGTAGTGATGAATCACGCTTCACTATCTGGCAGTCTGACGGACGAATCTGCGTTTGACAGGTGCAGGGAGAACGCTACCTGCCTGAATGTATAGTGCCAACTGTAAAGTTTTGTGGAGGATGAATAATGGTCTGGGACCGATTTTCATGGTTTGAGCTAGGCTCTTTCGTTCCAGTGAAGGGAGTTTTAATGCTACGGCATACAACGACATTTTAGAGAATTGTGTGCTTCTAACTTTGTAGTAACAATATGGTGAAGTCCCTTTTTTGTTTCAGCATGACAATGCTCCCGTGCACAAAGTGAGGTCCATAAAGATATGGTTTGCCAAGGTTGGTTTCGAAGAACTTGGTTCACCTGCACAGAGCCCTGACCTCAACTCCATGGAATACCTTTGGGATGAATTGGAATGCCAACTGCGAGTTAGGCCTTCTCGCCCAACATCAGTGCCCGACCTCATCAATGCTCTTGTGGCTGAATAAGAGCGAATCCCTGCAGTCATATTCCAAAATCTAGTGAAAAGCCTTTCCAGAAGAGTGGAGGCTGTTATAGAAGCAAAGGGGGGACCAAGTCCATATTAATGACCATGGTTTTATAATAAGATGTTCAATAAGCAGATATGGGTGTGATGGTCGGGTGTCTACATACGTTTGGCTATGTAGTGTGTACTTGAACTTGTAACATTGATAGAATCGTAGCGTTAAAATCAAATAATTAAAAACGACCATGACGAATTCAAAGACGATGCATATCGAAGGATCTGGCTGACGAATTGAGATGAAACTATTATGATAATTATTAAATGTAATAGTCACTAAAATTGAAGTATTTAATGTCTAGCAAGTAAATATTTAGATTGAATTATACCAAAATAAAAGTCAAATCTAATGAAGTCATCGCAGACATACCTGTTTTGTTATTTTACAATAGTTATATTGGAACCGCTGGCTTTTAAACCTTTAAGTATTTGTAAGTGATTAATTATATGATCTGAATAGAGATGAATTTAACTAATAAAAATACTGTACCTTCTTTATCTGTTCAGCTTGTTTGTTTGCTCTAGAGCAATACCGTTTTGAACTATCTGTGGTATTCACCGAAAGTAATTAAATCCCGGATTTTAGCGTCGTAAGTTCGTGACCTTACAGCTATCTCATCGGGGGACTTACTTGTTCAGATTTAAATACAATGACTTTTTGGGTAAAATATAAGTTATAGTGTAGAAATGGTGTATGTGTGTGTTTTTTCTTATAGCAAAATCACATTGGGCTATCTGCTGAGTCCACCGAGAAGAAATGAACCCCTGATTTTAGCGTTGTAAACCTGTAGAATTACAGTTGTACCAGCGGGAGCCTATAGAAATGGAAAACCTTACAGAATTGAAATTGAAGTTCCATTCTTAACGGTAGCTTGTTTGCGCGTGCGCTAAATGACAAAGTCCGAAAACACTATATTCAGATATAGCCATCTCTATTTTTGTACTATTGACCAGAGAAAAGAGAGCCAGCTAGTAATAACTACTATTATAAGTACCTCGACTCTTTGAGCCGAATATGGGAAATGACTGAAATATTTATAACATACGCAGAACTGAAGGTGTAGGGTGTGCTCAGGTGCATTACGTTTCGAACCTTGTACTCTTCGTTCCGCAATCTGGCGCACTAACCATTTGTTAACGCAACAAACAAACTGTAAAAAGATTAACAATGCATTCTATACATCCACAGTAATGTGCAGAGGACATTAAATGGATGTGAGCTCATTGACAAAATAAGCACTTTTTTAAACATCGTAAGACAAACCATTTCTTTTAGATGGGGGGTTAGATAAGACTATGGATTATTTCTGGTGCACATAAGGTAAAAGACAGTCATACGAAGCAAACAGATCTTATTCTATTCTTATTCAGTTGGTTTTATAGACTATTTTAAAATCTAAGACTAAACCGAATTCATGCGCATTATTACAAATCACAATTATTAGCCTTCCCCAGTGGCACAGCGGTATGCCTGAGGACTTACAAAGCTAGAATACGGATTTCGATACCCGTGATGAGTGGAGCACAGATAGCCCATTGTGTACCTTTGTCCTTAACTTACTGTAAGAAACCTACAAATTCCTGTGTGCCATTCATGTTAAAACTAAAATCCTTTCTGATAACTCGTCGGAAACAAGGTGGAAATTCAGACATGTCTTTTATCAAATGCTGAAAATGTTTTTCACTGAGAAAAGGGTATTTTGGGAGCATATAGATAGGAAGGCAAGGGCTTGAACCCCTCCCCTCTCTCCTGTGCACGTCACTGCACAACTACAAATAATTAAAATATTTCACATTCTAATCAAAGCAGTATAAGTGTGATATAAAAATGTGACTTTTTTTTAAATACGTTCTATGTTTTCTTTTATTATTAACTTTTTTATTTTAAAACAACGCGATAACTGACAAGACCCTGAGTGTTTGACAAGAGTGGTTTTTGTTTTATAGATAAGTACCAATATCAAAATAAAAGACATCGTTACCTGCTGTCAACTGACGTGTCAGTTTACGTCATTGAATAAATGTTGTTTTATTCTTACTCCGAAAGGTCTACGGATTTAAAACTCTAAATCTTGGGGCTCGATTCAACGCTATGGACACAGCAGATGGCCCATTGTGGGTTTGCTCCAAAACTACAACACAGTACTTCGATTGTTATTATCCAACTCATTCGAGGAGCTCCGTGCTCGAATGAAACGGCTCAAAGTGAAGCAGTGATGTATTTATTAGGGCCTAGAGGAAGCTCAGCCCCAGAGCCCATGGTGTTAATGAGGAGTCATTGATAATTTTATTCTCTGTAAAATTACATGGGATGTAGGGCCCACAAAAATTATTAACCCCTGTGTCCACACAACTTTAAATCCGCTACTGAAGTGAAGTCCAAATACTGTCATCTCAGCATAACCTGAAGTTTTTCAGGGTTAATAACGAAGTGTTATCATAATACTTCGTTGTATTTTTCCTGAAATAATATTAATTATGTTGGATCTGGGATAACTGGCAATAAAACATGTAAGTATATGTATCAGTTACACCTTCAGCTAACTAGAATAATCGGTTCTCAGCTTCTGATTCTACAACGTTGTGCGGCTACACCTCAATACAAAGACAACCACCTAGTTGCGTGTCCACATAGACAAGAAACTGGCAGCTTTGCTATTCATCTCCACACTCTGTTTGAACACCTGCTGCTGCATAGAAGAGCAATAGAATATTGTATAACGTACTTGAGGGAATATTCGAGCGTGATAGACCACAGCCACTTTGTACGCGTGTAGAATCTTAAAGATGGTAACGTCTCAGATTTTTAAATTCCATTCTTCATTAACTATGATGCTTTATGATCCCTATAAAATTCTATGGAGGGCAATCGCCATGGTTTCTCTAAGTTTCTCACTCACGCCTTTATTACTTTAGACTATAATTCGTTTTACTTGGCATCACCTAGATGTGGATAATATAATATTAAAGGAGAGCATATAACATGAAATTTGAACTTATTGCTTAACTGAAGTATACTGTTTAAAATTTAAAATTCAAGGCGATATCGTACCGTTGTTGTAAATTATAACATTCTAAATATGTTATATTATTGTTTCTTTGTTTTTGTATTTTAGCACAAACCTACATAATGGGTTATATATATATATAAATATATATTATTAATTTCGTTCTTTTTCTTCTGGCTAGCAACGAAAGTTTCTCTTCTGCTTTTATTTAGATTTAGTGTAAAGCTGTATAATAAGATATCTGATCTTTGTTTTGTTTTATTTGTTTTTTTTTAATTTTGCGCAAAGTTACATGAGGGCTGTCTACGCTAGCCGTACCTAATTTAGCAATATTAGACTAGAAGGAAGGCAGTTAGTCATCACCGTACACCACTAACTCTTGGGCTACTCTTTTATCAAGGAATAATGGGATTGACCATAACATTATCATGATCCCACGGCTGAAAGAGCGAGCATATTTGGAGTGAGAGGGATTCGAACCAGGTAGTCTCAGGTTACGAGTCGAACGCCCTAACCACCTGGCCATGCCGGGCCTGCTCTGTGTCCGCTGCGAGGATTGAACCGTTAATTATAACATTATGAAACTTAAAGCTTACGGTTGATTGAGCCACATTCATTTTTTTCATTACATATTTTAGTAACATCAATTTCTCGTTGATTAAATGATATTACACTGACTGATTTATTTTCTTACGAACATATTTTTCAGTTCATAATTAATTTTAAATCTTTATTCGTTTTTAAGTCATGTCTGCGGACTTACAACGTTAAGAACAGGGTTTCGATACCTGTAGTTAACGGAACAAAGATAGCTCATTGTGTAAATTTGTGCCAAGTTACAAAGAAACTTGGTCCGGTATGGCCAGGTGGTTAAAGTACTCGACTCGTAACCAGAGGGTTGTGGGTTTGAATCCTTGTCACACCAAACGTGCTTGCTCTTTCAGCCGTGAGGGCGTTATAATATGACGGTCAATTCCCCTATTCTTTGTTAAAAAATTAGCCCAAGAGTTGGCGGTTGGTAATGATGACTAGTTGCCTTCCCTCTAGTCTTACACTGCTAAATTAGGGACGGCTAGCGCAGATAGCTCTCGTGTAGCTTTGCGATAAAAATTAAAAAACAAACAAACAATAAACTATTGCGTTTGTTCTGCTTAAAATGTATATAAATATATACATAAGTTGCGAACACTTTTGAGCCATTTATTAAAGAATTACTAGGAATATTACGCTAGAATAAAGTTAAAATTAAGTTTAGTGTTTAAGAAGGATAAGAAAAGTTGTAAATAAATAACTTAGTATTAACGACGATTATTTGTTTTGAGCTTCGATGCGCATGTGTAGCAAAATCTCATCAAATATTTGCACCAAATCTTACTTATCAATTTATAACTTTTTAATTTTGAAATTTCGATGTTTTACACTTAAACAAGTAATGGCGCTCGATAAGAGTTTGATCGATAAATTTAATCAAATTTGTGAGGTTTACCAAAAGAACAAAAAAGAAAAAGTAGCCTTGATAATAATATAATGACGTTCCTGAACTACTCATCTCAATTCCTTTTCGTCCACCTGAGGTCGCTACTGTCGACCTATTATGTTCGATGTGTACTCCATGGGTTAAGTTAGTTGTGAATTAGCAGCGAGTGGGAAGTCTTTTGGTTGTGTTCACGTGCTCGTTGCTGGGTGATTTAAGGAATATGTTTGTATCTTTCTTGGTTGTCACTACACTCCTGAAAGGTGAGTAACTAGCGCTGTTTTGTTTTATAGTGTCCAATCGATAGCTTGTTAATTACAAATTATTTAGAATATTTATCATAATATGTTACACATTCCATTGAGAATATCAAATTCTCATTTGAAGTGTTTTATGTTCCAAAAATGGAAAAAAATAATTTTTTGTTAACATGATAACAGCCTTGTTTTTATAACAATATTATTTCTTTAACATTTTGAAACAAATCAAATATTATGGACTGTTTTTTGCGCATAATATTTTTAGTAGGCTGTAACTGTTTTTAAGAATATTTCAATGTTATTACACTGTTTGATATTTTTTGAAACTATTCTAAGATCGTTGCAAATTTAAAGATGTTTTTCTATTTTTAAGCCAATGTTTGAACGTCTTGATATTTGAACTTATTGTGTTTATGAATGTTATATGAACTAGTAGGCTTTAAAATGCCGTTTTCTAGGTTTTGAGTTATATAAATATACAAATTTTAACCCGCAATCCACTGTTTATAAGATTACTTCGTCTCTTCGTTATAGAGATTTAAGAAATAATTTCGGTGGACTCAGCAGATAGCCCGATGTGGTTTTGCAATAAGAAAAAAACACACACACAACTCATAGGAAATAATTTATTATTTTGGCATTCTACTGTTCAAAAGCTTCAGTTATATTACAGCACTAAGATCATCCTCGTAATATATACTCGATTTAAATCTGGTCATTTTGTTTTTGAAACTGTTTGAATAAGACAGTAGTACAAATTGAAAACTTAAGTTATCAACATAAACACAGATACTTTTCTTCTACTTTAATAGATTCTAAATATATTTAGTGTTAACTAAAAATATATGTATTTAACATCTACAGGTGCTGAAATGAAAGTCAATTTAATTTTTTGTTATAAATTCCCGTAATTAATATTTCTTGAAGTTAGAAGAAATGCACGTGGATGGCCAGCATTAATGCAAAATTAATGTTGTTGTTTTTTTGTTGTTGTATACAACTGAAGGCATTTTGAGCTAACCTACCTTATTTATATTTGTGGTCACGTAATGTTATTTGGATAGAAATTGCTGACAGGAAATGCATTTCTTCCGTAGATGTTATATAAACATTTAATATGTGTCATTATTTCGTTTGAAAGAAATCGGAATTGTTCTAATGTAATAACACTTCAGTTTAAATTGGTCTGTAACCTGTTTCGTCTCAGAATTGAAACTGAATAACTTGTACTCAGATATTGTGGATAAAATGCATTTACAGATTATTTACAGAATGTGTTTTTCTTTTGTGGAAAAATATGCTCCACTAAATAACAACCAACATCTAATTTACGCTTAGTAGTATGTGTAACTGTTTGTTTTGCAAGGTATTTTGTAAAACGTCCACTCTCGGTATGAACGTGGAAACTCGTGTGTGTGAGTTTGCTTGCAGTTATTCAGTTGTGAAAAATTACTATAATTCTAGACAACGTTTGGTTGCTAATCGTAAATTTTCATTTTTGATTTATAATAATTTCATTTTATCGTTTTCACGTAATGTTGATGTCGCTGCTTGACAGTCATAATTCGTATGTACGAATAACCACTTCACTAGGCTGACTATACAGTGTGTTGTGGACACGATATTTTTCACATATTTGCCCTGGCCAAATTGGGTGAATGCGCACGAGAGAGAGTAAACGAGTTTATTTTATTTTCTTATGGACTAGAGACCAAGTTTGAGAACCATTTTCCTACAACAGGGTTCTTGCTTTTGCTAAAATCCCTCACTCGCATGCTGTGTTTAAAATCCTACTAACCTTTCAATATATCTCTAATATTAATATTAATATTAATGGTCCTTTAATGCAAATTGGAATCCATAATTCTAGATCAATATTGTAACTTTAGTGTTAGAAAAGTAAAATTACTAGTTCTGATAATAATTGGTTATTTTACCAGTATGATTAGAACCAACTGTAATCTGAACGGATTTGTATTCTCATCTAATGTCAGAAAAGTTACTTTAGCTTCACTAACAAATTCTTCTGAAGCTAAGGACACTAAACAGTAACGACTTTTTTTTGAGATAGTGCCCAGTTTTAGAGACGTAGTCCCAGGAAGGAAGTCGTCTTCGAAAGCTATTGATATATTATGAAATGTTTGGCATAAATATCTGGGGTAATATCTTCGATTTTATTGAAATACACATAGACGTTTGGACTGAGGCTAAAATGTTGTTGTTTTTTTCGGAGATGTTCTCGTATTGGAAATCGTTTTCAACAGCTATGATAATTAATATTATATTGACTAAAAATGTAGTTCAGTTGTACTTTTCAAGAACAAATTCTGTCTATTGTTATTGTTTTACCATAATCACTGTTAACTTGAACTTTTGATCAGTGGGAAGGAAATAACTCAGCTACTCCTGACTAAATAACGAGACTGACCATTACTCTTACGATATGCACGTAGTTGCAAGATTAAGGTCGTGCAGTGGTATAATGTGACCACGAAATTGGCACCCTAAGGTTCGCAGTCCGGTTTTATTTGTAATTTATCCAAGTGTTCTGCGATTTAAATGGTAATGAAGTGTACAGTGAGATAATTATGGGAAAATAATAATCACAACAATAAGTCATACAGTTTTGTCACTATAAATGTATGACACATTGCCGTGTTTTTTATGTATGTAAGTTACCTGAAATCACTGAACATAACAATAATTTTTATTTTTCTGTTCCTCAAATTTTGCTTGCTAAAGGTTGCAGTAAGGCATTTATAACATGCACTAACTACATGGCCAAAGCTATGTGGACACCCGATCATCACACACATATGCGCTTATTGAACATCACATTCCAAAACCATTGGCATTAATGTGGAGTTGGTCCCCTCTTCCACTCTTCTGGGAAGGCTTTTCACTAGATTTTGGAACATCACTGCGGGGATTCGCTCCTATTCAGCCACAAGAGCATTAATGAGGTTGGGCACTGATGTTGGGCGAGAAGGCCTGGCTCGCAATTGGCGTTCCAATTAATCCCAAAGGTGATAGATGGGGTTGAGGTCAGGGGTCTGTGCATGCTAGTTAAGTTTTTCCACACCAACCTCGGCAAACCATGTCTTTATGGACCTCGCTTTGTGCATGGGGGTATTGTTATGCTGAACAAAAAAAGGCCTTCCCCAAACTGTTGCCACAAAGATGGAAGCACACAATTCTCTAGAATGTCATTGCATGCTGTAACATTAAGATTTCCCTTCACTGGAACTAAAGAGCCTAACCCTAACCATGAAAAACAGCCCTAGACCATTATTCTTCCTCCACAAAAATTTACAACTGGCACTATACATTCAGGCAGGTAACGTTTTCCTGATATCTGACAAACCAATATTCGTCCATCAGACTGCCAGGTAGTGAAGCGTGGTTCGTCACTCCAAAAACGCGTTTCCACTGCTCCAAAGTCCAATGACGGTGTGCTTTACACCACTTCAGCTGACACTTGGCATTGCGCACGGTGATCTTGGGCTTGTGTGTGGCTGCTCGGCCATGGAAACTCATTTCATGAAGCTCTCCAAAGAACAGCTCTTGTGGTAACATTGCTTCTAGAGGCAGTTTGGAGCTCGGTAGTGAGTTTCAATTGTGGACAGACAATTTTTACGCGTTTCAGCACTCGGCGGTCCCGTTCTGTGAGCTTGTGTGGCTACCGCTTCGTGTCTGAGCTGTTATTGCTCCTTGACGTTTCCACTTTAAAATAACAACACTTACAGTTCATTGGGCAGCTCCAACAGGGCAGAAATTTATGGAACTGATTTGTTGAAAAGGTGGTATCCTATGACAGTGCCACGTTGAAAGCCACTGAGCTCTTCAGTACGACCCATTCTATTGCCAGTGTTTGTCTATGGAGATTGCACAAACAAACGAAACCTTGGCAGGGGTTTATATATAGAGAGAAGTCTGAGGAATTCTCTTCCCAAGAGAGGTGTTCAGGGACGTTGTAGTTCCTCTTCGTCCCCGCTCATGGAAGATTATTTATCTGTACGTGAGAGTTTTCCTGTATTTTAATTCGGCTTGTTTGAGGCAATGGAGTGAGGTGGGGCAGCATGAAAATGTCAAGTGATAACGCTGAGCAAGACAAAGGCGGCCAAAAGGAAGGTGACAAGGCCGGAGCCAGCTGGCAGAATGGAAACAAGCCGCAGACCAACCCCGCAATGGTCAGTGAAACGTCCTGTGATCAGGGCCACGGAGTGGCTAGGATCTATAAATCCAAGTGTCTCAGAATTTGTTTTGAGGGAAACGGGAGTGCCCAGAGAAAACCCACTTTCACAGGACAGGATATTGCATGGCTGTGTGCTTGATTTTATGCAGCTGTTAGCAATGGATGTGGCTGAAAAAGTCAAACCCACCAATTAGAAGGGATGTCCACATACTTTTGGCCGTGTAGTGTGTGTCGTAGGCCTCTAATATTTATAAATAATTATATTTTAATACGTTTTATTTAAGTTTTAAAACGATAATATATTCTCATTTATTACTTGTGTGTGTGTTGCATTATAGAGCTCATTTTTACTTATTATTTTCATACATTAAATGGAAAATTGTGTGCGTCTTTATGTGTTTTATAACAAAGCCACATCAAGCTATTCGCTTGTCCACCGAGAGGAATCGAGCCTTGATTTTAGTGTTGTAAGTCCAAAGACATACTATTGTGTCAGCGGGGACAAACGAGAAATAACTCTTGTTACGTGCTTGCAGTAGGTTTAAATAAGGTTTAACAGCTGTATATGTTTTGGAGTGGTTTGTGTAACAGCTGTATATGTTTTGCAGTGGTTTGTGTAGCAGCTGTATATGTTTTGGAGTGGTTTGTGTAGCATAAGCTTTCAAAAAACAAATGAGGTTTAGGCGATTTCTTTGTTGATTTAATTCGTAAAACTTAATGCGTGTTTTACATGGTAGTTGGTGCGAACTTTTTTTGTAATCGCTTGCTGGGCAAGTTGAACATTATTCGGTTTGGGACTCTTCATAGACTTTACAAAATGTTGTCTATAGATATTTTAATACTTGAATAACATAAAAATGTAGATTGGGAATAAATGGCCTGGGGGCATAGCTTGAAGACCTCGATCTAGCCATTAGCTCTAAATTAAGGATAGAAATGTTTAAATTGTATGGATTCATATCCTGTAACTGTCCATGTGCGTTAAAGATACCAAATATCACGAAAATACGTGATATATATATATATATTTCTAATATTAAAGACAACAATTTAAGCAAAATATACGTTAAAGTTACTAAAGTTACTACTTTATACACTTCTTGCAATAGAACGTAAAAATTATATCTTGAACATTCTGAGGAAGTTGAATATGATATGCTACGTTTTAAAAAGTAAGCTTAGGTTATACTTTTACTTATCTTATGAGGTGTTTCCTTGTGGGATAGTGGTTCATCTACAGACTTATGATAGTGAAATCCGAGGTTTGATTTCCCTCGGTAGATACAGCATATAGCTACAACAGGTTTTGCTCTAAAATGAACTTATGAGACATCATTTTTGCTTAAAATAATACGGTATGTGATCAGTATATGTTTACAATCCCTGGTGTGTTTGTATCAAAAGCAATTAATCCTTTTTAAAACGTTATTAGAGTTCAATTACACTTCTCGTACATAATTTGGTGAGGAAAATATATGTAGCATTTATATATTAAGAAATATTTTCATATTACAGGTGTGAAACGCTTTTTTTTTTTTACAAATTTAACCGTACATTATTAAGTTTTTAATCACCGAGAGTCTATTAAATGAATATGCATAAGCCTATTTCAGAGAAACTCGTTTTCTTCTGCACTACGGGTTTTCTCCGGAGAACACGACAGCATTTTAAACACGTGATTGTTTAAAAAGCAATCAAAACAATATATCGGCTGAGCTCCACCAAAGCAGGGATCTTGCTAAAAGTCCCCCAGCTAACCTCTGAACCAGCGGTAAGTCCTTCTGAATTATACTTGCAGTTTTTTACCCTAACGTCACTGTACGAAGACATGGGTCTAATAGTCAAGTCAGTGACATCCTTAGGGATCAACTATAGCTGTATTTATTTTTAACCTGTTAATAAGCATCCAACGCTATAAGAACCTTGGCTGGGTTTTTGAACCGTTTAAACAAAGCGCAGGTCTGTTCAGAGGTAGCATGCATCGAACACTGGGCCTGTCGTTCTACAGCCTGAAATCATAATCACTGACACATGTCTCGCCCAAACATATCGAATCATTTTAGGTGCCCGTTACGTATATCTAAGTCTCGACTATAGAACAGTGTATAAAAAAAAAAAAAACAATAGACAGAAATATGTTAAACTAAATTATCTTTGTCACAAAATCGATAGTTTTGTTTGAGATTTCCATTTTTATCTTTAAACAGATTAAACTGATTTATTTCCCAAAAGAATTCCATCGTAGTTTTGAGAAGATTCAGTGTAATGAGACTGTATGCCTATTTTATCTTTCTTACACGTATATTTTCATTGTAAAAAAACGTCCGTTTGTGAAACATATTCTTCTATGTAACGTCATGAAATATGTAACTACATTTTCTTCCTGATTCTTTTGCAAAAATATTGATATCGTTCCGTTAGTTTCGTGTGTGTAAGTAAAGAATTTGCCAAAAGTCAGTGCACGTAAAATCATTACATTTTGCAGTCATTATCTACAGGATCCTTTTAAATTTCAGGTGCAATAATAGTGCAATAACCAACATACAAAGCAAAATATTTTGATTCAGGATTCTAAGTGCAATAATAGTGCAGTAATCATCATAAAAATAAATATATTTTGATTCATGATTCTAAGTAAAATAATGGTGCAATAACCATCAATATCAAGATATTTTGATTCAGGTTCCTAGGTGTAATAACAGTGCGATAACCATCATAGAAATAAATCTATTTTGTTGATTCAAAATTTTAGGTGTAGTTATAGTTCAATAATCATCATAGAAAACTGTTTTCAACTTGTAGACGTAGTTTCTGATGAATTCCATGATTAATCCTTCCACTGGCGTAGTGATAAACAGAGGTTTTTTAACGCAGAACACCAAATCTCAATACCAATGTGGGCAAAACACAGGTAGCCCGTTTTGCGATTTACTACAAACAAATAAACCATACTGAATTAATGTTTTATGTTTTCTTTTGTACGAGTTCAAGAATCGTACACAGAATAACAGTTAAAAATTATAGTAGTTGAGATTTGAAAAAGGTACTATAAACTTTTCAGTAAAGAACTATACAAAAATATCAAACGAACCTAGCTTTGACATAGTTATAACCTATTCCTTGAACACACAGAGTTGAGAAATACGAATTAGCAGTCGTTTTGCAATAATAATGACATTTTATCTCTTTTTGTTATTGTTGTTTCTGCTTTGCTTGGCAACGTAATAATTCATTGCTTATCTTCTTTCTTAGTTGGCCCGGCATGGCCAGGTAAGGTGGTTAAGGCACTCGACTCGTAATCCGAGGGGCGCGGGTTCAAATCCCCGTCACACCAAACATGCTCGCCCTTTCAGCCGTGGGAGCATTAAAATGTGACGGTCAATCCATTATTCGTTGGTAAAAGAGTAGCCCAAGAGTTAGCAGTGGGTGGTAATGACTAGCTGCCTTCCCTCTAGTCTTACACTGCTAAAGTAGGAACGGCTAGCGCAGAGAGCCCTCGTGTAGCTTTGTACAAATATCCCATTGTGTAGACTATTGCTTATCTACAAAAGAATCCCATCAATACTGAGGAGCAACAAGCACTCTGGTATATAAATAGTAAAAACAATAAAATTAATAGATAAAGATTAAGAGACTTGGACAAAAAGAAATTTAATTTACTAATAATTCGGTATCTGCTATAAGGTATCACACAACATCAATATCTTATCGAATACAAAATGTGTGTAAAATATACACAAAATATTTCTCACAAATGTTTTTATAGGTTACGTTTTGAAAAAAGTAATAAAAATAAGGTTTGTTGTTTGTTGTTGTATTTAGAACTTTTAAGCAAAGCTTCACAAAAGCTATACACGCGTATCTGTCCTTAATTTTGAAGCGAGGGAGTGCAGCTAGGTAACAGCACCCACTATATTCTCTTACTCCACTCTTTTCTGACCAAATATTTTGTATTGACCTTCACTCTTATAACTCACCCACACTCTTAGAGCGCATGGCGCGTTTTCGCGCGACTGTACACGAATTGCCAAAACTCAACTTCAAAGTATTGGTACGCTAAACAAGTCTACACAATAAGCCATGTGTGCTGTAACCACCATAGGTATCGAAACACAGTTTTTAGTGCTAAACGTCCACTGACTTAGCGCTGTGCTACTAGAGGAGTGGCTGATTTGATGGTAATAACATATAAAAATCTGAAATTAATCCCACCAATTAGAGAAAAGATCTTCTATACAAAATTGCACACTCTTTGCCACTAATATATATATATACTCCTGGTGGCAAACAATGAAACTAATAAATACGGTACAAATTCAATAAATTTTTTTTTCTCCTTCCATGTTTTTTTTCGTCTACTTTTCTTGGTGAATCCGTCAGGTGTTTGAATTTGAGAACATAAAGATCCTGATTAAAAAATAAAGATGAAACATTAGTTTTCCACGAATGTTTGCAGTATGTTCTTATTGGATTCGTAAATCCGCCATCTTCCTCTCATTTTCTTATTTAACACCAGCCAAACTGCTCTCTTCATTCGAAGACAGATATTGATTCTTATTTTGATGTGTCTTTTTCAAACGTATTTATTTTTTTGCTGCCTGCCTTGGAGGAAAAAGAAAACGCTTTGGTAGGACTATGGGACTTCAATAATTATTTGTTCGATAGGGCATTTATACTATCTTAGTTAACTAGCACTGGATATAGATGAAATAGCACAGTCCAAGTTAATCTGTTTTATGAGTATAATGGTTAATGTGAAAAATATACGACAGTTTAATGATTTTGAAACAGGTTGTTTTTAACAATTTCTACTGAAGTACGCAAACTGAATAGATCATAACTAAAATAACTTAATAATGTGACGTAACTTATTATATATGGAGAACTAAAAATGTTTTAAATAATGTAGCTAATTCTATTTGTAGAATCAATACAATGACAATTTAATAGATAATATTACTACTTCTTCGTGGAAAAATAAAGCTAAAAATAACGACTTAATAAATACTGTAATTAATTCTTTAACCAAGTGGACAAGTGGTTAGAGTGCTCGTCTCGTAATTTGAGGGTCGCGGTTTCTAATCCATGTCACAATATATATGCTTGCCTTTCAGCTGTGGAGGCGTTATAAAGTGACGGTCATTACCACTATTCGTTGGTAAAAATTATCCCGAGAGTTGGCGTTGGATGGTGATGACTAGATGCCTTTCTTCTAGTCTTATACTGCTAAATTAAATTAGCTAGTACAGATAGCCCTGATGTAGCTTTGCGCGAAATTCAAAACAAACAAACACTAAACATAAATTATACAGATAGACAAGCACGTGCGAGTCTGTGTATATGCGACAGCCATAGCTCGAAGAATCTAGAAACTTGAAATTTTACACCCATATTAAGTGGATTCTGAGGGCTTGCACCTGAGTATTATAACTTATCTATGTGCATCTTTTTAATGAAATAATCTAGCAAAAAACACGTGGAAAAGAAGTGGTTCTTTATATAACAATTTTTCATTTATAGAAAAGCCATTGCATTTTGGTAACAATGTGCTCCAATCATTTTCGTATGTGATGTTATTTTGCAATAAAAGTGTAACCTAATATTATTTTTAAGTCTTTCTACTGAAAGTATGAAAAAATTATAAATACAAAAGTGAAAAAAGTTGATTTCTTAATTTAGAGTCTCCGTTTATTAAAGAGGTTTGAAGAATACACACGTATATAGTATATCATCTAACAATCCGAGCGAAGCCCGGTACTTTTACTTGCCATTTGATTAAACCTCAGTGACGAAAATAAAGATTTTGGTAAAGTGAAACTGCATTTTGAATATATTGTTCGTAACGAAACAGACGTTTCATTTTGATCCAGCTTTTAGAGGACCAAGTGTACTAAACCTTATTAAGTATTCACTGCGTTTGAAAGCAGTAGAAACTGTATGACTATGGTATGAACTCATGCTTTTCAAACCTATGTTGTTGCGTTAAGTTGAAACTAACTATAAATAAGTCCTAGAAACGTTTTGGGGGCATTCTGGTAAAACAAACATTTTAATGTTTTTGTTTAGTTGTTTATACAACATTATTTTAAGGAGTTAGTTTCAGAAGTGTTATTTTCTTTCTAATATGAAGTCAAAATGCATACGAATTAATGTTAGAGATTTGTTTGTAGCGTTTTTTTATGCACTAGTATTTGAGGTATGAAGAAAATTCGTTCTGACAAGCATAATGAATAAAGTTTGTCGATTTCTTTGCTTTATTGCTTTGAGAAAAATCACATCTTTAAGCTGGCATCTGAGAGCTCTTATTTTTGAAAAACCTATGAGTGTTCCCTAATGTGTCTTTTGCTATTATGTATATATATGTCATATTATTTTCTAAAGATAAACAGACAACCTACGTGGAAAGATTCCATATTTCTCAACAATTGTTGGAAAATCTCGGAATAGCTGTCAGTACTACTTATATTTGCGGATGTAGCAAACATTAGCCTCATTTCAGGCCACATTGTTGCTGACAGAAAGCACAGAACAAATGTGGTTTGACGATAAAACCTTATAATGTGTGTATATACGTGGAGGTTTCACACAACAGATTTTTTTTTTTTTTTTTTTATGAAGTCATTTAAGGCAAACATATATATATATATATATATATATACATTTATAAACCATATAGCTACTTTAAACAAACATTCATATTAAATGTATGAAGTGCTGAGACAAGTTCTAATAATTTTCTTTTCATAATTCGTGAACGTATTTATTTATAGAGTATGTGTTTTCGTATAGCAAAGCCACATCGGGTTATATGCTGAGTTCACCGAGGGGAATCGAACACCTGATTTTAGCGTTGTAAATCATAGACTTACTGCTGTACCAGCGGGGAACTTTATTTGTAGAGAAATATTTTTCAGGGCACTGTAACCGGTAAGAAAAGAGGGAAGGTTCATTCGTTGATTGTTTGTTTATTTCAGAATTTTGCACAAAGCAACATAAGGGCTATCTGTGCATATAGCAACTAGTTGCTTTCTCCCTTGTCTATATATAAGTTTATAATTATGGATGGATATGCACAGATAGCCCTTATGTTGCTTTGTGCAAAATGCGCTCCAGGAGTCTTTTGGCGTACGGAGCGCATTTTTAAATTTATAGGTAGCGAACCTTGAATCTTTGGATCAACATCTCTGTCACACTAACCACGAGGCTTCTTTAGTTTCTGATGAGTTACAATATTTATGCAATATTTATTGTATTCCGTATTGGTTAAGTTTTTTGTTTAACTTGCTTCTTTAGTTTCTGATGAGTAACAATATTTAAGCAATATTTATTGTACTCCGTATTGGTTAAGTTTTTTTGTTTAAGTATATCACCTTTTATCAAATCAATTTCTCTCTTTCCCGAGTATACAATATCTCAAAAATCCATCGTCATGCAAATAATTCAGAAATGAAAAAAAATATGGGAAAATAAGTGTGAATGGTATATGGTGAGATATTGTGTGTGTTTACCTTATGACAATAACGTTGAGGCGGCTTAAATTCATATTTAAGGTAATGTCCCAGGAAAGTTTTGTTAATAAATATCTTGCATCCAAATTGTCAATGACAAAGTTGTAGATAACAATAAACGAAACATTTTAATCAAAGAACTACTGACCCGGCATGGCCAGGTGGTTAAGGTACTCGACTCGTAATCCGAGGGTCCTGAGTTTGAATTTCCGTCACACCAAACATGCTCGCCCTTTCAGCCGTGGGGACGTTATAAATTTACGATCAATCTCACTATTCGTTGGTAAAAGAGTATCCTAAGAGTTGGCGGTGGGTGGTGATGACTAGATGCGTTCCCTCTAGTCTTACATTGCTAAATTACAGATGGCTAGTGCAGATAGTCCTCGTGAAGCTTTGCGCGAAATCCAAAACAAACCAATCCAAGAACAGTGGCGACGCCACGTTTTCCACTCGGGAAGGACAGAATATTTAAGTGAGACACTAAATTCAAAAGCTGAAATTGATCTAAATGTTTAATAAAATAAATAGTCGTTAAAATAAATCAAATAAAATCTCATCTTGTTTATAAAAACTTTATATATGTTTTATCAGATGATACAAAACAATTTTATTACATATAACAGCTGAAGGACAATATGTGGGCAATATGTCTAAATTTTCAGGGGTATCGACCCTTTGGGCTACGCCTCTGGGAAATTACCAAAAACTGTTCTAAATAACAACAGTTATAGTGATATAGATAGATGACGTAAACGTCCTAACAGCTGCATTTAAAGTGCTGTTCTAATGAGATAGCTCCATCATGGCACAGCAGAATGTCTGCGGACTCACACCGCTAGAAACCGGAATTCAATACCCGTGGTGAGTAATTACACAGATAACCCAAGGTTTAGCTTGGTTAGTGAGTTCCAAACAAACTAATGAGATAAAGGCCAATATGTTAGTTTTATTGTCTTAAATATTGTCATCTTCGGTAATGTTTTGTTTTGGTCATGAGGAACCAGTTTAATGTAACAAACAAACACCACTAACATAAACTACATTCTTAAATTCATTCTACATCCGAAGAAAAACGAACACGTCTAATTTAAAGGATGTGAAACGTGATCAAAGAGAGAATATAAAGGAAATTTACATAATATTAAGCCTAAAGGTGTGATAATTAATTTGATTTATTGGCATCATTATGGCATCCTTCCCTGTACCAGTAGTCCTGTCATATAACCATTACTGAGTGATGATACTTTATCAGTTCTGGGCTTCTCAATTAATCACAATGAAATAAACCAGTTTTTGGTGTTTACATATTTAGTAAAGTTTTATGATAACCAGATGGTTATATATTTATTAAAGCTCAATACTGATCAGATGGTCACATATTTAGTAAAGCTTGATGCTGAATAGGTGAGTACATATTTAGTAAAGCTTGACACTGATCAGATGGTCACATATTTAGTAAAGCTCGATGCTGAATAGGTGAGTACATATTTAGTAAAGCTTGACACTGAGTAAGTGGTTATATATTTAGTAGAGCTCGATGCTGACTAGGTGGTTACACATTTAGTAAAACTCGATGCTGGGTAGTTGGGTACATATTTAATAAAGCTCAATAATCATTAGTCCCAGAATGGTAATGCTATTACAACACTAAACCTTTTTAAAACAGAAAGCAAGAGCGTTGAACCTCCATTACAAGGTTTTAACATACATTTATTACAACTAGAATGATTCTAATAACAACAAAAATGACAATTTTTAAATACAGCAAAATTTGAGACGCTCGTAGCATTTATTTTACTTTGTTTGGTTTAAATTACGCGCAAAGCTACGCGAAGGCTATTTGTGCTAGCCGTCTCTAATTTAACAATGTAAGACTAGAGGGAAGGCAGCTAGTCATCACCACCCACCTTCAACTCTTGGGCTACTCTTTTACAAACGAATACTGGGATTGACCGTAACATTATAATGTCCTCACGGCTGAAAGGGGAGCGCATGTTTAGTATGACGGGGATTCGAACTCGTGACCCTCAGATTACGAGTCTGGTGTCTTAATTACCTGGTCATGCTAGGCCTATCGTTGCATTTATACCTGTGACATCTGAATTTCACTGTACCTGCAGACTCTACTTAAACATGGCATTTATTCGCTGTGAATTCGTTTGTTGACTAGCCCGCTTTTATTGTTCGATAGATTAAACAACTGAGTTATATGACTGTGTGCTCTGAAAGAACGCTGCAGCAGAGTGTAGTCGAGATTTTCAGGGAGATCTGCTTGTTGTATGCTGTAGTTCGACTTAAGTTCTAGTTATGCTGTTTGTTCCACAGTATTGAATTTATCGCGATTGTTCTTGTTACGCGTGTACAGAAACTGTAAGTACTGTTGTAGGAAGGTCACGATAGGTGTGCTAAAGAAATATTTATGTATCAGTGTCACCGTAATCATGATTGGCGTAGAAAATATAATTCACGTGTACAACACGATTGTCTGTGTAATTTTACATTATTGCTTGTTTGAATATATCAGGTAGCCTTCTTTTAGGGACCATCTCTGCAATTGAGCTTGCAAGTGATTTTAAGTTAGGTTTGTGAAAGGTTTATTAGACATTAGAAAAAAAAATCATTTTCCTACAGTATGTACTTTAAAAAAAGGGGTTTAAAATTCCTCAGATATTTTTTACAAAATTATATACACGCTTATATATATTTAAACACACACACACACACACACATATATATATATATATATATATATATATACTTATATATTTGCTTTGTTTGAAGTTAAGCACAAAGTCACACAATGAGCTATATGTGCTTTATCCGCCATGGATACCATAGTAAGTCCACTGCAATACCATTGGGGTGGCATATATATTAAGTTTCCAAAGAAATTCCGGCTACTTGTGAAAGCAAGAGTTTGATTAAAAGGATACCTAATTTTATCAAGTTGTAATGCCTTAAGACTGACATACCTATATTAGGTAAAACATCCACGCGAATTTAGAAAGATATATAAAAATATTAAACAGCAATGAACTAGTTGTAAAAATCATTTAAAATAATTCGAAATGCTAGGTTTGATCTGACGTTTAATAAAGACATACTTTTAACATTCTTTATATTCCTTATTATTATAACAGTATAAAAGAGTCAGAAGATAGTAAAAAAAGCTCTACTGTCTACTATCTTTACACACGTATTTAAAATTCGTGACGTTTATTCTTGGGTTTACTTTTCAACCGGAGATTCCACCTGTTTTAATGTTAATCTACAGTAGATTAACACTGAAACAGCTGGAAACAGCCAATTCACGTGCACTTATGTCTACGCCGAAGTCACTTAACTAACATTGCGAGAATTACTTAATTAGCTTCCATGGTTAATCGATCACGGAATAATTCTCATTTTCATTCAACCCTTATGTACTGATTTTCGTCTTCCAAACGCGGATGTAACTTTGAACGTTGGTGTTCTTCAAATATTTGTTTTACTCTTATTTATATACCATATAATCTCCAAATTCCAAGGCCAGTCTATTGTAGTGGTCAGTGTGCTGGATAATAATTCATGTCTCTGCCTTAAAGCCTCGACTGGTAGTGTAGCCATTCAATTTCACGAATAGTATTAATAGATATATGAAAAATTGCTACCATGCTGTAAAGCCGGAATTCTGAGTTTTATCACGTATCTGGTTTGTTCGTTTAGAATTAAGCACAAAGCTACAATGGGCTATATATGCTCTGCCCACCACGGATATCGAAACCAGGATTTTGGCGGTGTGAGTCAGCAGACATGCCGTGATGCCATAGGGAGGCCACGTATCCAGAGTTCACTTTAACCGTTTTGGATGTTTTTGTATGAATGCTAAATGAAGTTGCTTTGTTTTATTTTTCTTTTATATTTTTCCCGCATCTGTGAAACAAACAAACAAAAAAGTTTCCGACCTGGTAAGTATAAATTCATCAATGGTATCGATATTGTAAGAAAATATATATATATATTTACTTTTGGAATTTTATCTACAAGACAATGGCACTAAACTGCGAAATTAGAAAAACAAATTGTAAAAAAGAAACGCTAGAAGTGGATTAGAATGTTCTGTTTTGTGTTTTGCGGCTAGAATTTTGACAAGTGAAAAGGTACGAAGGATAGAGCTAGCCTTTTTGTTAACTAAATTTTTTTCGTTATTTGACTGGATTATTTTGAAATACTTGTTAGCTTTCTGGATCCATTTCGAAAAACAGGTTTGCCTGTTGAATGCACTTTGAGAAACTGCTTGCTCCTCTAGGTTCATTTTTAGAAACTGGTTACTCTGCTGGATTCATTTTGAGAAAGTGGTTAACTTCATGGATACATTTCCCTCTTTTATGTTTTTTACGGCAAGCAAAACGACCACGATTTCAAAGAACAGTATAATCAGACAAATTTTGTTGTAACATAACAGATAGTGAAAACATTGAGATAAAAAATAGGTTTTAAAGTTATAAACATTTTTAATGATTGCAGAAAGAACCTGAATAATGAAAGAAACTTAATTTCTATACGTGCTTTCTATATTAAACAATTATAGCCCACGTGTTATGTATTTGTAATTACAATAACGCAAGATGGAGCGTATGCGCTGATTGAGGGTACGTAAAATATTCAATTTATAGAAATAAAAGTTACCGTTATATCAAACTACTTGTTGTAACATTGTTGACTGTAGTGTATACCACCCAGTGGGAAAATATAGCGAACAAACAATGCACAGAAGACATGTCAACAGAATTTGCTCCAGCAGTCATACGAATTATGTCATGGAAGGGGATTTCGGCACCTTGCAATTTATTAAGACACTTTCCAGAATAAAGTTGTGATTGCGTGCCAATTTTCATCAAGGTTGGACTTCATTCTTGGAGTTCTCCATCTTTATTTCTGGTATCTTCCTCTACATATGTACAAGGCCTTGAAGACCCGATGAAGAATAGTTTCAATTAGGTGATTAACGGATAAAAAGTTTTCCCTATATCGCATTTTTTTGCAGATTTTGGACATATTACAGAAATCAAAATTTTGGTTCCAACATTACAAAAAAGAGAAAAAAATTATAACAACTTCTTTTTTTTCATATAGCTTAGCACCTTTCAATAACCATACATACTATAGTTGTTAAGGTTTGCTTGAATTTTTGAAACAACCTATAAACTCCAAATAATTCTGTTAACAAAAAGAAATTGACGTAAACGCGTTTCTCAATTGTTAAATGAATCAGGCCTGGCATGGCCAGGTAATTAATGCACTCAACTCGTAACATGAGGGTTGCGGGTTCGAATCCCCGTCACACCAAACATACTCACCCTTCCAGCCACGGGGGTGTTATAATGTAACGGTCAATCGCACTATTCGTTGGTAAAAGAGTAGCCCAAGAGCTGGCGGTGGGAGGTGATGGCTAGCTGCCTTTCCTCTAGTGTTACACTGCAAAATTAGGGATGGCTAGTGCAGATAACCCTCGTGTAGCTTTGTGCGAAATTCACAACAAAATTATGTTTGATACAGATCATAAAATAGTATGTAAAAATATATATTCGAAATTTGTATAATTAACTCAAAACACTGAGAAACAAAATTGAAATTTAGAAATAATCTCGGATAGTGAGACGTCAAACTGACTATTTCAAGATAGACAAAAGTGTACATTCTGAATAGTTTAATAAAACAACACAAGTGTATTTTCTGTTCTAATTTAGTTATAGATTAATATTCGAATCCCAAAGATTCTAGTTAAACATTTTATATTAGACGTGGATGATATTGACACTTGGTGAACTTCAAACAACGTAAGCTTCATTTTGGTGGTGTGGGGTGCTCTTTTAAAATAACAAAGTTAGGGTATACATGATTTTATTCAAACTGACTAGGTGCCACAAGGTGATTACATCCTACAGAAGAGATTTCTCTAAGGATGGGTTACCGAATATTTTATCAATTGACACCAAATTGAAGTTCGGTAACTTAGATTAACTTGAAAGGTATTAAGAAAATATTGTGTTCACTGTATGAAGTTTACTGCGATGCCAGGTGTTAATTCAATTAAGGCTTATTCCATAAACGCTATTCGATTCCCCGTAGGCCTATCTCGTAAAGTTACAAATTCTTGAAGTAAAATGTTTAGCTCCTTTGTTTCTCTTCGTGGTGCTTGATTATTCGCTCGTGTTTATAAATTATTCTAGTTCATGTTATAGGGAATTTTACTTTGTTCGTATTGAAAATCATTTAAGGTAACTCTTAGCCTAATTGGTTTAATATTAATACTGACAACCTTTCGATTACCTCTAAACCTATATAACAAAATCACAAATTTTAAAATAAAATATATATACGCATATTTTCCTTTCAAATATTGTACCTTTTGCACTTTTCTGATAAATGACCAGACTTCGCATGGCCTGAGGGTTAAGGTAGCTCACGGGTTTGAAACCATCACCAAACATCCTCGACCTTTCAACTACGAGACGTTATAATGTGACGGTCAACCCCATTATTCGTTAATAAAGAGTAGTTCAAAAGTTAACGCTGGTGCTGGGGTGTCTAGCTGCCTTTCTTCTACTATATTACTTCAAGAATAAATACGAAACGCCCTCGAGTTACTTTTACGCAAAATTAAACAGTTTTTTATTATTATTTCGCGCTAAGTTACACGTGGGCCATCTGCGCTAGCCGTTTCTAGCTTAGTAGAATAAGACTTGAGGGAAGGCAGCCCTTCATCACTAACTCTTGAGCTACTCTTTTACCAAAGAATAGTGAAAGTATCGTAATATTATAACCCCCCTCCCAACGGCTGAGAAGACAAATATGTTTAGTGTGACGGGGATTCGAACTTACTAACATCATACTGCAACGTCAAATGCCTTAACCACTTGACCATGCCTGGTCGCGAAATTCAAAACACAATATGGATTATTTCAAATTATTTTAGTTAACTAGCTGCCTTTCATCTGGTCTACCATTTTAAAAACAGGTTCGACTAGATCAGGTAGTCGTGTAGTAGTTTAAGAGATAATTCTACAAAGAATGAAAGGTTGTGCCTAGAGGTGTAATATTTAAATATGTGAGCTCAGAAGCGATCTACATTTGGTTGAAATGAAGCTTTTATTCGTATCTATATTAACACAGGTAGCTAATATTTGGTAGTAGCCGAGCTCATCTGGTCAATTTGAGTAAAATGTTGGATGTCCTATCCAGAAATTCAATAATTATTTTATTAAAGCTCTAATTAAATCAAATTCAGTGAAGATTTTGGTTGCTTCTAAGCCATCAGAGTAAAACCACTTTTTGAAGGTATTAGTGCTATAATAACAAGTTTTTGAAGAGATTGGAATTCATTGTTATTTGTCTGAATAATTATCAGTAGACATTCTATTCGTGGCTCGGCATAGCTAGGTAGTTAAGGCACTCGACTCGTAATCTGAGGGTGGCAGGTTCGAATCCCCCTCACACCAAACATGCCAGCCCTTTCAGCCGTAGGGGCGTTGTAAAGTTACAGTCAATCCCACTATTCATTGGTAAAAGAGTAGCCCAAGGATTGGCGATGGGTGGTGATGACTAGCTGCCTTCCCTCTAGTCTTACACTGCTAAATTAGGGACGACTAGCGCAGATAGCCCTTGTGTAACTTTGCGCGAAATTCAAATCAAATCTAATCATTGTATTCTTTTTATCTCAAGTATTATTTAATTGTATGCAACGACACAACCTATCTTATAATGAGGAGATCCGGTCTCAAGCGGCTCATTAAAAGGTCCGAGAGTTTATAATCCTAAAATAATGAGTTTTCAATACCTCCAGTGAGTGCGCTTAGCAACAACAACAATATAAATGAGGCGATTCAAATTCATGATAATATTGTGCACATTTGTTTTTCTCCGAGTGTCTACGGTACGGTTATGTCCAAGAGGTCACTGAATTCATTCCACTGAAAAACAAAATCACCTATGCAATTTCATTAAAAACTTGTAACATCCAGTTCTTGGTCTTTGTGAAGGAAGTTATTGTCGTGCATTCCTATATAACCTCATGTTTGAAAAAAGACTTAAAAATAGTATTCTGTGTTAGGTTAACAACACAGAGAGTTTTCATTATACAGGTTTCTTATCAGCTGGAAGTTTTGCTTGCTTTGGGGACCTTAAGTTCCAATTATCTTAGCTATTCGGCTCTGAAAATTGTACGATTTGATACGTTCGGTGGTACACGTCAACATTTTAAACAAACTCATTTCTCTGTGATTTCGTTTCAATCGAAGTGGAATTACTTTAAGAGGTGAGTTCTATTAGTTTTAAAGAAACAAAATAGTTTTTTTTCGACCATTCTAGTACAAAACTAATGTAAGATTCTCATCACTTATATTACATTGGTAAAAACAGAATATTGTAAAAATACTGTCTTTACTGAAAAATGGGCGACATTGTCTCTCTAGTAAATCGATTTTCCTGTCTTTACTGGAAAATGGGCGACATTGACTCTCTAGTAAACCGAGTATCCTGTCTTTACTGGAAAATGGGCGACATAGTCTCTTTAGTGTACCGAGTATCCTGTCTGTACTGGAAAATTGGCGACATTGTCTCTCAAGTAAACCGGTTGAGAATCTTCATTTTATTTTAGATTAAACTGATTGGATAGTGATTCATTCACTTTATGCGTACATGGGCTGAAAGTCAGAGCTGAGAACCCAGAGATCCAGGTATAGGCAGTCACCAGTTTTGAACTATTGACCAGGAAGAAAAGCAGTCAGTCAATATCCCAAGCCCATTTAAGGCTTCTTTGAAATGCATAAATTGTTATTGTGTAGTGCATACTACAGCTGAAAATGAAGAACTTTTTCAGCGTTATCACATCTCAAGCTTCAGGCCCGTTGACTCGCCTACCAATACGTTAAAATCTTGGCCACGCCTGGCCCATTTAATTTAGTACAGCTACCATTTAAATTGACGGACATATACATATGTATATAAGTCAAAATATGCGAAGATGATAAAATAAAGAAAAAATCAGACTTTTAAAGGAAAAATCACTTTAAAAACTGTGCTGTTGATTTATGTAGTAGGTGACGTTTCGAGCCAGAAACAAGCCTGAGCTGTGAAAACCATGTCTAGAACTAAATTGTATTTTATTATAGAGTATCTGATTTTAAATACAGTATGAACGCAGTGATAGCTTTGTTAGTTAACCCAACTCAGCGTTTCATTCAGTGATGTCAGGTTGCCTAAATATACACGTACATGTGCGTGTGTGTGCACAAAGGTTTACGTAACTCTATTTACATAGAACGAGGTACCAGTCACGGCACGTAGTAATAATGCTTCCCAAAATACTACAATATAGAAAGGCAAACTGAACTGATTTTCTTTATATATATATGTTTCTATACCTCGTCCCTTTTAATCTAGTTGTATTTTAAATGAATCAAAGTAACATCAGCAGTCAATAATAACTACCGGGAGATTAAAACAGCACTTAGCAACTTAAACATGCACTCATACAAATACAAACATACCCATGGATATAAATTATGCGGCTTATAATTAATTACTCGATCCACACCCGATGATATTTTATGTTAAATTTTAATTATGTGAAACAATTAGTACTGTATAGATTACGGTAACAAATGCGCATGACAAAAGAATGCCTTGTGTAACTTCCTTCTCCTGTTAAACGCTCTATCATATTTTCTAGTTATGAGAAACCAAGATGACCGACATTATCTCGGAAATAAGCTTAATCAAAAACTAAATAAGTACTAACTGAGTACACTGTTAACGGTATCTGATAATAAAGAACTTCTGATTGAGTACACTGTCAACAGTATCAGATAATAAAGAATTCCTGATCGGGTACACTGTCAATAGTATCTGATAATAAAGAATTTCTGATTGAGTACACTGTCAACAGTATCAGATAATAAAGAATTCCTGATCGGGTACACTGTCAATAGTATCTGATAATAAAGAATTTCTGATCGAGTACACTTTTCACAGTATCTGAAAATAAAGAATTATTGATTGAAGTACACTGTTAACAGTATCTGATAAGAAAGAATTATTGATTAAGTACATTTCAACAGTATCAGAAACTACTGAGTGAATACACTGTTAACAATAATTATCGCGCTGCTTGAATAGCTGGAAATGTTGACTAAGATAATGCGCTCATTTTTAGAAGTGACTTTTTTTTTTTAAGCGTATAAATACGTGGTTGATTCTTCGATTGGTTTTAACTTGCATGAAGACAGAAAAGAAAGTCGCCTTTAATGTCAATTCAGCCTAATTTACCAATCTTGTCACTCATCTTCATTTAGGCCCCCTGCGCGCGACTGGTAATATGAGGATCGCGGGTTCGAATCTTTGTCTCATTAAACATGCTGCCCTTTCAGCCGTGGGGGCGTTATAATGGGACGGTCAATCCCATTATTTGTTGGTAAAAGAATTAGCGGTGAGTGGTGATGAATAGCTGCTTTTCATCTAGTCATATAGTGGTAAATTACGGGTGAGTAGTGTATAAAGCACTAGTATATCTTTGCGCAATATTAAAATACAAACAAACATATTTTAAGAAATTATTTATTCCAGTCATCCCAACGTCAACGAACGTTCAGGACCATTACCCTAATCTTTATATTTGTTTAGTACATATTCTTCCAGACTCATACAGTAAAAAGTTGTTCAGAATGAGACTATAGGCCTTAACCACGGAGAAAAAGGATCCCATATTTTAAAAATCGTACGTTAATACGTTAAAATGACGTGTTTGTTGAAGTGTCCAAAATAGCTTCACTTAGTTATTTTTTTGAGCAATTGTCCAACCCGCAGTAATTTATTGGATATTTACTTTATGTGCCTATATTTTAAAAAAAAATTACGTTATTAGATTTAAAACGATGTATTGTCGACGTGTCCAAAATATCTTCAGTTGATTTTTTTAGACAATTATCTAACCTGTAAGGACGTGTTGGGCATTCACATTATTCAATTTCTGTTGCAAATGAAACGATAGAAACTACATGAATTAGAATTATTAATTTCAATCTGAGAGCGGAAGCGGTCAGTCAGCAGTTCGTTTTCGTTGTCATGAGATTGATTGTCACTTTTATGAGGTACCCCGAATTACGAATGGAGAGCGTGTCCAGCGGCATCAGTTCTTGAACCTTGGATCATTTGATTTACATATAACCATTAGAATGCACTTGGAATGGGCGATTCTTTTGGTGCGTGCCAGAAAGACAGAGACATCCATTGGCATCACGTCTCGAACCCTGGATCATTCTATGCACAGCTAACCATTAGAATACACTTGGAATGGGTGGTTCTATTGGTACATGCCTGACAAATATAGATACTTATCTCGATAAGAAACGTTTTAAGTATCTTATTTCCTTAGTCAGTTCTAAATGAACATTTGTGTATGATGTAGATACACAAAGCACAAAAATGTATAAACCTTGATGACGTATTTCATATAGATATTCTGATTAGTAGATTCATACATCTATATTTCATATAGATATTCTGATTTGTAGATTCATACTTCTTTGCTTATGTTTTTCTACAGTAGGTAGATTTTGAGTAGCTAATTCACTTTTTATTACCAACAACTGTAAAATAAAGAAAAAGTTGTCAAAATATGAGATTAGGTGTTAAATTAACTAAAACAAAATTGAGAATGTAATACAAAGGTATAGGCACTGAATATTGTGTTAGTTCAATTAATTTGATCACGAATGATAATATCCAGTTTTTTAGGTATCATTAATTGTCAGTTTCAGGTGTTTATTGGTATTTATTTTACGTAAATGAAACAAATAAGGAAAGACGTTGGCATTAGTAATTGTTAATGTGAAATTATTGCTTTGTTTATGTAAGCAGAACCGGCCCTTGGCAAAACTGTAGTGTCTGCGCTAACTTTGTATTCGGCGCCACTGCCCCTGAAAAATGCACAATAATTGCTACTTGTATTGTCGATTTAAGCGTCCCTTATGTATAAATGAAAGATATAGTCATATTACTTGCGTGAAAACCTTAATTCACCTCCTTTATGATCGTTGTATGTATTATGATGAACTTTTCATTTCACATGTAGTGTTGTTATTTTTTTATTGTAAGATTTGGAGGCCGAGCGAGGTCGGTCTAGTGATTACTGTGATTGACTGTAGATTTGAACATCTATGGTTCACATCCTGTTATCGCCAAAGTTACGCTTTGTACCTTTGGCCTTTGAATGTATTTGATCATAGAATCCAAGATATGGCGGTAGTTTCTATTAATCTACTGGGCCCGGCATGGCCAGGTGGGTTAATGCATTCGACTCGTAATCTGAAGGTCGCGGGTTCAAATCTCCGTCACATCAAACATGTTCGCTCTTTCAGCCGTGAGGGCGTTATAATGTTACGGCCAATCCCACTATTCGTTGGTAAAAGAGTAGCCAAAGAGTTGGCGGTAGGTGGTGATGACTAGCTGGGTTCCCTCTGGTCTTACACCGCTAAATTAGGGACAGATAGCGCAGATAACCCTTGTGTAGCTTTGCACGAAATTCAAAACAAGCAAACAATTAATCTACTGGTTCCCTTGTAGTTTATAAATTCAACACTAGGGATGACTAGCACAGATAGTCTTTGTGTTTCTTTGTACATGTATAAGAAACATACAATTGTAACTATTAAAGTAGAAGATTTAAAGAAGGCTGATACTTGAATCAACTGAGCAGTTGCTTCTAATTCGTCTCTTAAAACCTGCAATTATGGTATAGAAATGGAGATATTTTTACAAGAGTAAATGAAAATATATTTCTAACTGTGGGTCTATTGGCTATATAGGACGTGCTCAGCGATAAACACCCTTGTGTAAATTAATAGAAACAAATGGTCATTTTATAATATTTTCAGCATGGCGGTCGGTGTAGGCTCACTGGATCCGCTGATTTCCTTTAATAGTCATTTTTTTCACACAGACGGTATCATTAGCTGTATTTTGCAGTACGGTCGATCTATTTTTAGGATATATGACGAAATCTTGAGGAATATTACGTCATTCGAAATTGCGTTAGAAAGGCAAGGAGACCAGTCAGAAAACAACTTCTTACCAACTCAATGAAGAAAAAACGGTATCAATGGGGTCTGAAATACAAGAACTCAACGCAAGAACAATGGAAGAAGATGTTATTCAGTGACGAGACTAATTTCTTCGTATAGGGTCAAAGAAGTCAGCATGTTTACAGATCTTCAGGTGAGAAACTTCGAGAATCTCATATCAATCAGTTCGTAAAACATCCCTTGAAGAAGATGTTTTGGGGCTTTTTCAGCTACTATGGCGTCGGAGACTTACATACCGTAGAAGGTATGATGCGAGGACCACAGTACATCGAAGTTTTGCAGAGAAGAGTCGTTCCAGATTTGAAAAAGAGATTTCCAGATGGATCTGGCATTTTCAGCAAGATCTGGCTCCGTGCCACACATCGAAACTTGTGAAGAATTTTATGACTACAACGCGAATAAAGGTGCTGGACTGGCCTGGAAACTCTCCGAACTTAAATCCTATTGAAAATCTTTGGGCGATTTGTAAAGAAAGACTTCGGGGAAAAGTCTGTACTACGAAAGATAAGTTAATTGAGGCCATAATTGAAGTGTGGTACCACGATCCAAAAATTAGTAAAGATTGCAGTCAACTCGTGGACTCAATGCCAAAGCCGATTAATGATCTTCTGAAAGATAAAGGCGGTCATATCATGTATTAATTTGTGATCAATTTTTGGATTATCAGAAATAAAACGCAAAACATTGAAAAAAATCGTAATTTTCCGTCCTGTTTCAATTAATTTGCACAAGGGTGTAACTTTACATTTATCATATAAGACTTGCTCTTACAAAAGTATAAACCCTTAAGTCTATATTTCACATAGACTTTCTAATGTATGTATTCGAACTTCTTTTTTTATGTTTTTGTCTACATTTTAGGCACACTTTTACTATGGTATAAACACTGCCCTCACTTTATCGAGTTCCAATGTTTTCAAAATTAGTTTCTATGGAAAAAACAAACAAACAAACAACACAAAACATGAAGTTTGCTTCTATTTTTCTTTTTGCTTGCACAGAAACTAAGGATATTATTCGAAGTATGTGTTTTATGATATAGTTAAAATACCGAGAAAAATTTACACCGAAGTTTTTTTTGCTTTTGTTCAACAGCTGTCCTAAGCCTAAAACTTCTTGACCTCTACATCCCTTCCGTTGTAAGACTAGCCAGTCCAGTATGGTTGTACTGCGGATATGACCTGGAGGGAGACGATCTTTACTCTGTGAAGTGGTATAAAAACCACGTGGAATTCTATAGATATCTTCCAAGTGACAACCCTCCAGGGCAGAAATATGATTTAGTCGGAGTTCATGTTGACGTAAGTGACTCGTGGTGCTACAACTTACGTAACTGTTTCCGGATATTTCAGTGACATCTAGTACTGTGACGAAGTCCTTACGGTATAGAGAAACCTTCAGGGGATTTTAGTAACATCTAGTACAGTGAGGAAGTCCTCTAGGTGCAGAAAAATCTTCAGGAGATTTTAATGACATCTAGTACAGTAAGGAAGTCCTCTAGGTGCAGAAAAATCTTCAGGAGATTTTAGTGACATCTAGTACAGTGAGGAAGTCCTCTAGGTGCAGAAAAATCTTCAGGAGATTTTAGTGACATCTAGTACAGTAAGGAAGTCCTCTAGGTACAGAAAAATCTTCAGGAGATTTTAGTGACATCTAGTACAGTGAGGATATCCTCACAATGCAGATAAACCTTCAGAAAATTTCAGTGGCATCTAGTAGAGCGAGGAAGTCCTCACGGTACAGAGAAATCCTCAAGAGATTTTACTGACATCTAGCACAGTGAGGAAATGTTTCTCCTGGTACATAATTATCACTTATTTCGCAAACATTTGCCAAATAAGCTTATAACTTGCATGTTATGATTTGAAATTTTATTAGAGAGAAGCTACTATAATTACAGGTATTTAATTTTAAAATTATCTCAGTTTACTTTTGAAATGGCAAAAGAAAACAATTCTTCTTTTTATGTTTTAGTAAATATCTAGGCCTGAAATGAGATAATTTGAGTAAGGTGTTTTTATTCATTTGTTTCTTAATACAAACATTATCACAATGCTTTATAAAATAAGAATGTGGTAAATAGTGATAAATTATCAGTAAATATTAAACGTTTTCATAGTTTACTATTATTTTAATATTTATAAAACGATCTTATGGCAAAACTTGCGTTATTTTTTCTTCGTCTGCGTATAGAGATCTAGATATGACACATGAATGTATATTACTTACAAATATTTTTGTTCTGATCATAGTTGAAACAAATAACTTTCTTCGTTTACAAAATATCTAAAAATCTCAGGGTTTTTTCAATGATCGTTTTGGCTCACAGCTGAAATGTTCCAATCAAACCCACGTCTACCTAAATCAAACAGACCTGAACACGGATGGATTGTACGGGTGCGAAGTATCAACAGAAGCGCCATCTTACAGAACTGTGCAAGCAGAGAAAAAAATGAAAATCTATGGTAAGCTTTCAAAAGCCCGTAACTTAAATTAAAACAGAAATTGTTTCGAATGGTTAAATATGTGTGTTAAGTACATAATTAAGTTTTATTTTTAAGAAACAATAACCATTTATACGAAGTGATGGCTTTTATGTATAAGTGTGTGTTTGTTGTCTATTTATTTTTTAAATTTTCTCCAATCTAAAGCCCCTAGTGACACAACAGTATGTTTGAGGATTTACAATCCTAGAAATAGGGGTTTTGATACATCTAGTAAGCAAAGCACAGATAGCCCTTTGTATACATCTGTGCTTACCTACAATTAACTTCACTAATCCTTAGTCTAAAGATTCGCATTTATTTACGTCATTATAAAAACAATAACAACAACAAACAGGGCCCCCGCCAGTACAGGGGTAAGTCTACAGATTTGATGTGGCTTTGCTATAAGAAAAACACACAAACAACAAACAGTACCTTGAATGGTGGTATATATATACCAAAAACTATACATTTAGTTTGAATTAAGTTGGAAAAATGAAGAAAACTGGATATTCAATAACTATTATTTTACGCTATTTGCTTCCCGTTCAGCGCTGTTACAGTGATAAGTCCACTGATTTACAACGCTAAAATCAGGGGCTCGATTCCCCTCTGTGGACTCAGCAGATAGTCTGACGTGGCTTTGCTATAAGAAAAAAAACAACACACACACTCTTTTCTTCCCACTTTTATGATATAATAAATGTAAAATGACAAGAGCTGAGGAGAGACAGAAAAGCAAAAAAAAAGGTCCAAAGTTGATTTTCGCCCACCTTTTACTTTCAAAATGAAACATTTAACGACACCACAAAACGCGCAATTCGAGCGACAGAATATTTTGTTTTATCTTGTGTATTTCAACTACCGTATTCGCATGCGCCAGACACACTCAATCAAGTATGGTTTCTTCTCCTGAGAAAACATAATTTTTATATATGTTCCTTTTCCTGACAGACTTTAAAAACATTTACTATGTCCTTATTCTTCTTCACGTGGTCATCTGTAACTTTTTTTTTTTTTTTTGAAATGCTCAAATTCCTTATCAAGCAACAATGTCGTATTGGTAGCAGTGTAGAAAGAGTTCGTTTCTCAGCGCGTTATTATTACTGCTCTGTTTGATTTGAAAACGTTATGTTATTTCTTACCATTTGTATGCTGGTTTCAGTGTTGCCAAAAGAGAAACCTGCCATCATGGGGCTGGAATCCATGTACAAGATAGGCGACGAAGTGAACGTGACCTGTGTTTCAAACCCGTCGAAACCAGCGGCTCAGTTGACCTGGCTCCTTAATGGCCGACCGGTTCGTTTTTCTGTTCGTGTGTTTGTTTATGGGTGCTAGTCTTATGTTAGTTTATAAATCACGTAGTAAGTGGAACAGAGAAACGCAGTTAAAGATCCTCGACGTTTTATGATTAGCATCGTTGAGAAAATTATATTCATTGAATATTAGGTTTGATCTTCATATAATATATGTCATATAAAAATTTAGATCATTTCGTTTTGGAAATATTGTGTTAAATCATGATTTAATAAACTATTGAATAAACAGAGGTCCCCCTAGTGGTATAGTGTTATATGTCCGCAGACTTACAACAGTCGAAACTGGATTTCGATACTCGTGGTGGGCAGAGCACAGATAACCCATTGTGTAGCTTTGTGCTTAAGTACAATCAAACAGAAAGAATTTGAATATGATGAAAACTGTTGTTTTATTTGACCATTGTAATTACAGAATAAATTTAAATATAAGGTAACTGTTATCTATTTAACCATTGGTGTAACAGAAAAAAAAAATTAAATATAGGGTAACTGTTATCTATTTAACCATTAAAGTTAAAGAATAAATTTAACTATAGGTGAACTGTTATCTTTGTAACCATTGAAGTTATAGAAGAAATTTAAATATTGGTGAGGTGTTATCTATTTAACCATTGAAGAATCGGAGGCAGAGAAAACGTTTTACATTAAATTATACCAGCAGGCCTAATTGCTTGTTTGTTTTGAATTAAGCACAAAGTTACACAATGAGCTATTATGTGCTGTGCCCACCACAGGTATCGAACCCTAGTTCCTAGCGATGTGTGTCTAGAGACATACCGCTGTGTCACTGGGGGCTTAAGCTTTTGATTCATTGCAAGTAATGTAATATTGATTTGAGGCGTGGGAGGCCGATTTAAAATGTAAGGTTAATACATTTTGTTTAGAATTTCGTGATCGATTTCAGATACCTAATATATCTGTAAATTTTAAGAATACCTGCAAGAAAGCAAAATAGAATGAGCTGTGTTTCGGATGTAATTATTGTAGGTTTTATGAGTGTTACACGTTAAATACTAGTATGAAACCATGCTTTCACACAGTTAGTATATAAATGGATCTTTCGAGAAGTTTATTGCAAGGATAAAAGGAAGTATTTAAACCTGTTCTAAAATAAAATAATATACTAAACAGTTTTTGAACAGATTGGAATTAATTGTTATTTGTCTGAATAGTTATCAGTAGAGACTGTATTCTTGGCCTGGCATGGCCAGGTGGTAATGTCATCCACTCGTACTCTGAGAGTCGCGGGTTCGAATCCCGTCACACCAAACATGCTCGCCCCTTTTAGCCGTGGAGGCGTTATAATGTAACGATCAATCCCACTATACGTTGGTAAAAGAATAGCCCAAGAGTTGGCGGTAGGTAGCGATGATTAGCTGCGTTCCCTCTAGTCTTACACTGCTAAATTAGGGACGGCTGGCGTAGATAGCTCTCGTGTAGCTTTGCGCGAAATTCAAAACAAACCAATCATTGGTAATGCTCACCAAAATTAAAAATGTGTATTGACGGAACACGGAACACAAATGGGGTACGATCGGTAATATCCCTTACATTAGAAACTGTTTTTCAAATATTATTTACAGCAAACTTAAATTTTTTGTAAAGAAGTGAATTAATATAATGGTTAGTCCTAGTAATAAAGTTTGATTATATTAAGAATGCCTATCTAACGTGGTAATGGAAAATTAGCTCACGTGGCTTGGCATGTTAATATTCTCAGACTTGTGATCGAAATGATTCTTAGGATTGCGCTTGGTATAAGTGAGGGCTTTAAAGAAATACATTTTGGATCCTTAAGTAGTTCATTGCAACGAAACGTAAAGTTATATATATATACAGATTAATTTTCAAAGCATTTCTTAAACGTGCCATCTTTTTTCCATGATGGTTTCTAAGATTATTTTTCTTTTGCTATCCAAGTTTTAGTCGGATTGGAGAACACCTTGAACTGCTCCATATATAATTACTTATCACAAGAAGAAATGCACTAGTCAGGGTTACATTATAAACATCCTAGAACTTCCTCTTGTGTAGAAACGTTTCATGAAGAAAGATGCCCAAGTCTAAGTCCCATTCTAATAAGTATTGATGTGTTTTATGTGTTAAAACGTATCGTGAAGGATATTAAGTCGATCTTGCTCTATTGAAAAATCAAGCAAAAGATATACTGTAACAAACATTGCAATCCAGAGAGATTTTATTATCATATTCATGTGACCTATATTTCTGAATATGTGCATACTTCATTAATTTAGAACCTACACTTTTGTACACAGTCCACTACTAAACCTAATATCTTCACAAAATAACCATAAATCAACAACGATAGATTTAGATAAAAAGACCCCAGGACTTAGTAAAAATTAATTAACTTACTTTAATCAACAAAATAGATCTCAGCAGTCAACTTTCTCTCTGAAGTTGTATAAAACACGTGAACTGGTTATACATACTAAAAAAATAATTAAAACAGCATAATGAGAATTCTAAACTTCTGTTGCTAAACCTTATTGAATTGTTTGGTCTAAAATCTATAAAGAAACAGGCCAGTCATAGCCAGGTGGTTAGGGAACTCTGAAGGTCAGGGAATCGAATCTCTGTCACACCAAATATAGTCGTCCTTTCATCTATGGAACGTTATAACGTGACACCGGTATTGTTATATTTCTAGGTGCATTGTAATTAAGACTAATTGACGTGCACATTCACAAGAGGCCCACCGTGCGCCAGGCGGTTAAAGCGCAGAGCTCTTAATCTGAGGGTCGCGTGTTCAAATCCCTGTCACAACAAACATTCCTTCCTTTCAGCGATGGGTGCGTTATATTGTGACGGTCAATCTCGCTATTCGTCGGTAAAATAGTAGACAAAACTTGGCGGGGGTGATGATGACTAGCTACCTTCCCTTACCCTATTAAATTAAGGACGACTAACGCAGATCGGCTTCGTGTGGCTCCACGCGAAATAAAAACAACAAACAAACAGTAAATATTCAACAGCATTCTAGGATTTAAGTAACCTCAGTGTTGGTATCTTTAGGTACGTTATACTATTTCTAATATATCTGTTTTTAGTTTCTTTAAATTATATCTTAAAATAGATTTTTGTTGGTTTCAAAAGCCTTTTCTCGTGTATGAAAAGCAATGATAACTTGAACTCTAGAAGGAGCTATGCAACGAATAAAAATACCTTGAGGAAACTCCTCATGCCTTCCTGTGATTTTTTACCCATTATTAATATCTTCATGAACTCAGCAATTTCAAAATTCAGACAGATCCGAGACTTTAAACATATTTTTTTAAATCTACTGTCTTCAATTGAGGTTTGGTGAAAAAATGGTTGATGATGTAAAAGGAGAGAAAATAAAAGAAAAATGATCGTTCATATTGTACTTTATCTTGTTTTTGTTTCAGAGAAGTACAACTTTGTTTTGGTGACGCGTAGATGTTCGTAATCAAATATATATACAGGGGTGGACAATAAAGTATCCCCTTGAATGTGTTATTTGTTTGTTATATTGTTTATTAGATAAGAGTAAAATCTTTAAAACTATATGTTTTTAGAATGTACTCAAAGAGATCTGTTCAAATATGATCTCAAACCCTTATTTTAAGACCAGCTTTTATGATTTTAGTTACATTTTCTTGCACCTGCTGTAGTCTCTTAGACCTTTTTATTCCAATTCGCCTACAAAATGGGAGCGTATCTTTACCAACAAATAGGGTTGATTATCACATAATAAAAAACATCTACGGCTTAAAAGGCGAGCATATTCTGTAGCAGGTTGCGATCTCGCGACCTGCAGATTGTGAACGAGCGTCTTAATAAACGGATAAAAACCAACCTTTCCTGATTCGGAAGACGCCAGCTTGTCTCACGGAGGCACAATGATAGGTTTGGGGGTTTCTAACGCTGAATTCTGTGGTTCGATTCCGTTCGATAGACATAGTGCACATGGTGGCTTATAACGTAGTTTTGCTCTTAAGTTTAAAACTACTCGTCGCAATGTTTTGGACAAGAGCAAATACTATCTTGCCACTGAGAAATGTTGATTTTGGTATGTCTGCGAACGTACAACTTCAAACACTGGTTTGTTTGTTTGTTTGTTTAGCGACACTAAAGGACCATCTGGGCTGTGCAAGCTAAGGATATCGAAGCTAGGTTTTTAATGTTATAAGCTTTGAGACTTATCGTTAAGACATTGGGAGGTTGACCTTGATTTTTCACGGTGATCCATTTATTCTTTCACACGTGAAGAAGATGACTGCTGTTAGAAGATAGATCTCATTATTTTAGGATAAAACTATTCCTCTTTTTCACCATTTATGATGTTCTGTAGTTCGCTTTCCATTACTATAAACAACAACAATAAATAATGTTTTACACTTTGTTAGACTAGTTTTACGTTCAGTTTCCTTTTATCCACAAGTGTTATTTGTCTTCATTTAGAGCATAAGTAAATAATACGTGTTTATAATATAAATTAATATCGTCTTAACGAATAACATTCTGTTGGTCTGATTTTCAACTCACGTGAGCACTACTGCTAATGAAAAGTTAGCGGCATTAATGGAACGTACCACAACTATGTTTTGACATTTTTGGTGTTTCGTGATGACGTGGCGACGCAACAGAAAATTGATCGATTTTAAGAAATGTATTTACCAGTCCTTTTTGTGCAAAATATTCATGCACTTAGATTTGTTGAGTTTGGAGATTACGATTTTCGAAGGCGGAAGTATCCCTTGCACTTAATGACATTGGAAACAAAGGCAATATGGCTGAATTTTGGGAACTAAGAGGATCCAAAAAGAGACCTGCAACCAGTCATGCCCCAAATATCACGAGCAAAGTGTGTTAACTTGTAACATGAAAAGATCCCTAAACATAAATGTTAGTGGGAAAAGCTGTTGAAGTGTCCCAAGCTACAATACTCAATAAAATCAAGAAAGATTTATGTTTGGAAACCAAATTAACGCTGTGGTAAGGCTCCAAAATAGCTAATATAGTGTACTGAAACCTTTATATAATTTTTCCTAATATAACAAATTATCCGTTTTTTTTTTTTGCTTTGTATTAATATGCTTTATTTTATTCCAGTGATATTTACTACATTATTTGGTTTCATATTTTTTAAATAATGTCGACGACTGTAATTTACTTTACAAGTGTCTATTATCAGGTAAAACTTGTGCTTTTTTTACATGTGTTTCTCTGATAGTCCCTAACTTTGGTGTGTTTTTGCACTCAGTAGCCCTGTCTCTGCCTCTCTTATAGAAGTTTTCCGTATTATGCTTATTAATAAAATCAACTGATTATAAGATTTATTATGTTAGAAATTATTTTTTATGCATTGCAAAGAGGAAGTTTTAAAGACGGTTTATTATTTATTTATGGCATATTATGTTTTCATCGTACATATATTAATTGTGTCTCTATTGCTTGTAAAATGTTCACTTAAGAAATTTCCCTATTGTTAGTTAAGCTGATGAACATAAAACTAAATAAATTGTCTTAATATTACGTAATTACTGTATGAAGTTCGCCCTTTTGACTTTCTAAACAGGCTGACCCGACTTTTCTTACAACGTATCGACCCCAGCGCCACCTCGAAGGACTAGAGAGCACTGTGTTAGGTCTTAAATTCATTGTAACCTATAACCATCTGAAACGTGGAGTAATATCTCTGCGGTGTACAGCCACAGTGTCTCAGGAATATTACTCAAAGAGTAGTGAGATTGTGATTGGTGGAAGAATTAAAACAGATACGACAGATTGTAAGTTTTCTTTAATTCTTCGAATGTTAATGATAGCAAGAAACAAACATTATTTTATCCAAAAAAGTGGAACTCAATTCCGATATGTTAAATCACGATGATTTTGTAAATGTTCGGAATAAGCGATTTACAGAAACGTATACATATCAAAATTGCAACCTCATTTTGTTAGAATATCGTTAAATAGAAATGTTAAGAGAGAGAAGAGAAAAAGATAGTTTTCTTGAATACTGTTTATTAACAATTCGTAATTTAATGTTTTAGTTTGTTTAATACCGTTTTTTATGAAGTAAGAACAATTTTAAAAGCTTTCAATTGGTCTAAAGCATGGTTAAATAAATCTTACTTGTTATGTTTCGACTTAATCATTTTATAAGATTAACCCTAAAGGAGTATTTGTGGATTTTCTTGTTGAGAGCTGTGACGGGTGAAAAAATTAATGTTGTTAAATAAGAAAGGTCTGACCAGTTGTGAATAGTGTTCGAATACTAGAAACCTAAGGTGAAAGAATTCGGCATAAGAAATCAGTAAATGTATTGTATGCGAGTCTGCTACAAAGTGACATATTTGGAATAGTTATTTCTGTTTTTGGATTGGTACATTATATACTACACGTAGATGAATGTATTAGGTATCATAATTGTGTGTGGTTCTATTTGTCTCACTAATAAGTTGGCAAACAATGATTTATGAGCATATTATGAAAGAGACAGACTCATATTATAATATTTTCTTCCCAAAATAAATCACTTCATTATGCTAATAAGTCGTTGTTTGCTAGCTTATTATTATATTAGCACAGTGTGCCTCTATCTATCTATCATAATTTTAGAAATTTAAACTTTTACAATTATGTTTAAGGAAGAATCCAATCTTCTGTAAAAACAAACATGGACGAGAAGATCTTTATAAGGTAAAATATATAAGTGGAGCTTTTAACATGGAGCTGAGAGCTGGATTACTGCGTAAGTATTGCAAGATATTTTAAATCGCAGATATAGAGAAAACTGACGTTTATTCTTTAAGCGTCAGATAGCAAGGTAGTAAAACTTTGTGATGTTATATTAATACATTTGTTCAAAGCTGAGACGCGAAGCAAAGAGTTTCTTTTAATCAGATCCACGGTAGTTCAGTAATGCTACAATAATAAAATGTGAGAAGTTTTTTTCTTATATGTTTCTTAAGTAGGACTAATAGTTAACTCTTTTCTTTTCTTAAATTTTCAATTTTTTTAAATACTAGAACATAAAAGAAATTGCGTTCATAAAGTTAAATAGATTCTGATTAATTACCAGTATGAAGATCTGTAATATGCTGTAACGACATTGCGAGAACCTGAAACATATTCATAACTACGCAGAGAGTTTAGGAAATATAAGACTGTAAGATATTAACATAAATATATGATAATCTGATGATAATAAAGAAAATATTTTAATTTAAACAGGCAAAAAGTATGGTGAAAACAAACGAAATACGTGATTAAAATATACGTGATGATTTGGTTTGAATTTCTCGCAAAGCTACACAAGGACTATCTGCGCTAGCCGTCCCTTATTTTGCCCTGTAAGACTAGAGGGGAAGCAGCTAGTCATAATCACCCATCGCCATCTCTTGGGCTACTCTTTTATCAACAATAGTGGTATTGACCGTCATTTATAACACCTCCAAGGCTGAAAGGGAAGCATGTTTGGTGTGACGGGGAAGACTAAAGGAATACTTGGAATTTATTTAAGAAAACATGATGAAAATATAACACTCTCTTGCTCTAATTATACAAAACGTTATCAAAAAACAGAAATAAGTTTGTTTGAATATACAGTAAACAACATGAAAAGTAACAATGCTTTGAATAACTATACAAAACATGAGCGAAATAAAGGTAATACTGAAGTTATGAAAACTAGATCAAAATGTGAAAACAACAGAAATACACTGATTATTATGTCGTTGGGACAGTGTAAGTCTACGGATTTACAATGCTAAAATTAAGAGTTCGATTCCTCTCGGTTGACACAGCAGACAGCCCGAAAGTGGAGAAAACGAAGATAACTTTTTAATGTTAATACCTAATAAAACTTGATGTGAATAATCGGTTTGTTCCTCTACTGTTCATATTGTTTATAGTTTGTTATCTCATGAATACGTCATGAGGTAAAAGAAAGTACTTTTCAGATACTGAGTGATTATAGCTTCTAGGAGGCGTACTTCCAGTAATTTGGATTTTTTTGGTTGATAATTTGATATGACAAATATTTTTGCATTTCATGAAACATAAAAATAAGTTTGTTTGTTTGTAATTAAGCACAAAACTACACTATGGACTATCTGTCCTCTGTCCACCACGGGTATCGAAACCTGGTTTATAGCAGTGTGATTCCGTTGTGCCACTGGGGGGGGGTATATAAATAAGTCTTGGTTCTTTGGGCGATCTACTCGTAATCTGCAGGTCGAGAGTTCGAACCATTTCACCGAACATCCTCACCCTTTGTATCGTGGTGGTGTCATAATGTTATGATTAAAGCCATTGTTTACTAGTTAAGAGTAGCCCAAGAGATGGCGGTGTATGATGTTGACTAGCTGCCTTCTCTGTATTCTATCACTTCTAAATTAGGGACAGCGAATGCAAAGAACCCTCGAGTAGCTTTGTGAAAAACTCAACAACAAAAAAGGTACACCAAAAAAATAAACACAGAATTTTTTTTTCTGACAAAGGCGAGACGTTTTTTTTACTATTTGCCAACAACTAGTTTTCAAACAAAACTAAATATAAATGAATGACGCAACAACCAAAGAAACTTAATTAAGTGTATACGAATCACAAATCCCGTTCCAGGTTTGACAGTTTTCACTTTAAATCGTATTAAGACATTGCTACCAAAGCATTTAAGACGCATTTGGAAGGAGATAGTGTTTATTGTATGAGATCTAGCTTTATTTGTACACACATAAACAAAAATGCTTATAAACTCTAAGTACAGGAGCAATAACGTTTATTTACTGAACTTAATATTACTGGGTTAAGTAGGATTTTATCTCGCTTTTGTCTAATTACACGTGTAATATAAAAAAGCAAACTCACTTATACCTATTAATTCCGTCAGTCACATCAGTCAGTACTCCTGTTAGAAGTAAAGGTACTTATCAGAGCTATCCGATTAAAGATGTTTCTTTTGCGATACTATATAGTAATGCAAAGAAAACAGTTTTACAAGAGTTAAAGTTTTTTCGATTTTTTTTACAATAATAAAAGAGCATTATATTATTTCAAGCTTGATAACAAACACTGCGCCTCTTAACAAAAAATACATAATAAGTGATGTGGGAGTGTCATAAAAACATTACAGCAATTGCGCGCATGAGAAATTAAATGTTTATATTATAATAAATATGGGTATTAGAAATATGTAATTAGTACGGGATCATTAATTATTCTCTATAAGTTAAATGTCTCTAAAGATGAGAAATTGGATACAAATGTGTATAAAAGTATTGATGTTCCCCTCTGATGAAGATAGCTTGCAAACTTTTATCGTATATTATTTCAGACGTAAGTAATTCGATATAAACATCGTGATTAGATAGGCTCATATGACATATAGCTACTTGTGTGGTTTACTACATATGAATCCACTCATTAACCCTACATATACCTTGTTTTTATAGATAAAAAATAGTACAAGACAATTTCATAGCGTCATTGGTAGAAAAGTCACAAACTATACATTATATTATTCAGTTTCCATCAATGATAATAAAAACACGTGAATGAATGCATATCTCTATCAAAAATAATACGGTAATACGTTTGTTGTATAGCTGTTAGAAAATCTAGCTTATGTCAAAATCAACAACAGTAGTACGGTCTGTGTTCTTACCACAACGGTTATCGAAATCCGATTTCTAGTAGCGTGAGTCCCCAGATAGAGCGCTGTGCTACTGTAGGACAGCTTAAAGGAATAAGACATACTATGGATGACTAAACATTTCAGAACTGGAAAAATAAAAACATAATTAAGAACATATACTTAAAGTGTAATCATGGATTATTTTCTAAAAAAAAATGGGCCAGGCGTGGATTAAAGAGTCATAGGCTAGAGACGTGATACCACTGAACACGTTCTACAGTTTTAGATGTGGGTAGTTAAAACAGTTACAATCAGTCTTGGTAGTTGTTTAAATAAACATACAGAGTACTGTAGTGGTGGGTACTGTTGACTATCCAACTTTTCTATAATCGATATCTATTATTTAAATAATTAGGCATTGTTAAACCCGAAATTTAGGGAACCTCGTCCCTACCCATTTAATCCGATGTTCGTAAAATACACAGATTTGAGATTCCGGTTCCTAATCTATAAAAGTGTATTTTACTTGTCTGAATCATTGGTTTTAAATACATTAGTTATACAAGGGTCGGGATAAAAGTTTTGAATTACTGTCTCAACACCAGATCGCCTTAAAAACATCACAAAACGTAAAAATAATTAACGTAGGCGTCTAATACGTTATGCAACTGAGTGAACTATGGTTGCAATGAAATTCTCTGCAAATTTGGTTAAAACATCTAATATACTAACGCCAGTTAAATACAAGTGGGGTTCTGCATGATCAGGTGGTTAAGGCACTCGATTCGTAATCCGTGGGTCGCGGATTCGAATCCCCGTCACACCAAACATGCTTGCTCTTTCTGCCGTGGGGGCGTTATTATATGACAGTTAATCCCACTATTCGTTGGTAAAAGAGAAGCCCTCTAGTCGTAAGCTGCTAAATTAGGGACGACTAGTGCAGATAACCCTCGTGTAGCTTTTCGCAAAATTCAAAACGAAAACAAGCCAAATACAAGCGTTTTAAGTGAAAATTTACGTTCCAAACAAAAAGCACGTGCAACTATGCCTAACAAAGAAAATTACAAGGCCAACAAATATTTTTCTGTCGCATACTTAGACGCTTGGAACTTTGTCATTCTGGAATTCGTCAAGCTTTTTATTTCTGTTTCCAATACGAAACAAAGCTATGAATAGCTCTTGATAACAAGGTGTGGATCGTGAAAAATCAATGCGCGGTAATGTCGTAAATCTTCCCAGGGGAAGAGAAAGAAGTATCATAAAGTTTATAACTGCAGATGGTGAGGCTGAAAAAAAAATATATATACTTCAGCAAAAATAAAAATGTTAAACAAAATTCAGAATCTTCTGCTAATGGAGAATTCGAAAAGGAATTTTTAACTGATATCAACATTCTGCAAAAGTTTAAGTACAACTAAATACTAGCTGCTACTGAAATGTCCTCTGAATATCACACTTCACTCTATACTACGTATGTAATAAGCATAAAGTTTTTTCTAGGATTTGGACAACTTTAGAGCTTTTAAACATATAAAGCAAGCGTGACAGGCCTCAAACAATATTTGCATGACTTCCAAATTATGGGATTTGACGTGACGTGAGATTTAAATTAATTACTTATGAGGGTACCGCAAATGTATTATTTATGTGGGGTCTACCCGCTGGGACAACAATAGGTCTTCGGACTTACAACGCTAAAATCAGGGGTTCGATTGCCCTTGGTGGTCACAGCAGATAGCTTGATGTGGCTTTGCTATAAGAAAACACACATTTAAGAGGATTACTATAAACGAATTGCTTCTCAGGAATACTAGAAATGCTTTACTTGTATGGATTACTACAGATGCATTATTTATGAGGGTTACTACAAACGAATTTCTTGTGGAGGTTACAAAAATGTATTACTTGTAGAGGTTACAAAAATGCATTACTTGTGAGGGTTACTAAAAATATTTTACTTGTGAGGGTTACTACATGACACGATTTTGAAGTTAATTTTGTTTCAGTTCGAAGTCGTTTCTTTCTCACTATTATCACAGATTTTATTGGAAAGAGTGACATTTAATATTCTGTACAATTTTGATACAGCTACTTCTAAAAAAATAAAATCCATAGTTGTATGGAAATAGACTAAGTTTCAATATTCGTGTTTACGACTTCTTATTCGTAGGGAACTGATAAACAAAACATAAAGAGCAGTAAAGCTGAAATCAACATTGTTCGATAATACAGAAAACGTTTCTAACCTTGTTCAATAATATAGTAGACATTTCTAACCTTTCAACACACACACATATTTTTGTATATATATTTATATTTGGATATTCAAACTAAATTAATCAATACAAAAATCATAACTAGCTGTACATGTATCACTGATTGTGATCTATCGTATAAACTACATCTGAACTACAAATTTTCTGGTTTTTTTCGTCATTAGTCTCATTTCAGGTCAGCAAATATGTGAATAAGTTATAATAATTAAAACATTTTTGTTAAACCCAATTCCTGTAAGAACGTTTTGGTTTCTTATCTATTGGTGGATAGAGTTACTCTACAAATTTTATGTACCCAAGGGTTCTTTATTTGCAGCTCGCCAAAGTACTCGGGGTTGTTCGGGTTATTGGAGTTATATTTTAATTGTCGACTGTTTCTGCATATGTGTATTTTTAACCTATTTTAGATATCACATATAGCAAAAATTATTTTCAAAGGTTTTGGATTTTCCCCAGAAACCTATAGAAATCATTAGTTTTGTTGCATAATACAATTTTTTTGCTGTGAATTAAGATGTTTTTATTTACATCTTAATACTTTATCAATGCATTAATTGCACCAAATTTTATCACAGTGTTTCGGAACTTGCGCCTTGTTGATGCTTATGATAAAGATGATTCAAACTGGAAATTGGAGCCGTTTAAATTCAAAAGACAAGACAAATGGGATGATTGAAATGTGTGGAACAAAGACACTTTGTTTTGCAGCATGACCGATCAAAACAACATGTAGCATCAACTTCTTGACACCCAAACGTGTTCCACTGCAGTGTTGGTTTTAAGTTTCTAGGTTCTTTCTTCTTGGAGCTATGGTGGTCACGCCCACACGTGCGTGTCTGTCTGTGATTTCTATTTGCAACATAAAGAAACAATGTTTTTCTATGTGGTTTCTCGGTAGCTTGCCCCATTAAATAATGTCCATGCACACACGCACGTGGATAAGATAAGTAATAATACCCAAGTGCGCGTACTCAGGATCCACTTGGTATGGGTGCAAAATTTCAAGTTTATAGATTATTTCTTTTTAGAGTTACGGCGAGCACATTTCTTTTCTATGTGGTCCTTTGCATTAAAACATTTGTACGCGAATGGACACACGCATGTTCATTATAATATCGAGGTGTATACCCTCAAGGTTCAGTTAGTATGGGTGCAAAATTTCTCGCTTTTAGGCTTTTTGTTCTTGGTGTTATAGCGATAATATATTCTTTCTTCTGTGGATTTTCGCTATTTTCCTCACAAAAAATTAATATCTCTCACATGTGCGTATAAATATAGATAAGTAATAATATCCAGATGCACGCCCTCAGGGTCCACTTATTATATGTGCAAAATCTCAGTTTTCTAGTTTCTATGAAGCTATGATGAAATGACAGAATTTTAGGCTGATGTTCGTTAAGCTTAATTACCATTCAACTTATATTCAAGCATATTAGGCTGAATACGTGTTGTTTGTCAAACAATCTGAGAACATAATTTTATCAGTTTGGATTTTCTCTTTTTTTTTGGTAGTAGAGCACTATAATTTTTTGATCTCGTACCATTAGTACACCTATCATATTCTACTCGTGTTTGTGTAGAAAAATAACAATTACTAAATTACTCAGTGTCTGTAGATGGTACTCTCAACTGTTACATGTTTCTGCTTTTTTTTTCAAGGACGTGGAGTGTTAGACAAAGTAACAATGTTCTCTCGAAGACTTAAACAGATTATAACAGTAGTTCGTGATATAATCCAATAAAATATTGTTTAAGTTATGAATAACTTGAGCAGAAATAACATTCTGGCTCATTAACTAAACTTCTGCTTAAAGGAAATTAACCAATACAAATTGAAAAAAATATGTAAACAAAACAAAAAGAAATTAGTACAGTTATCTAAATATACCGTGTCTATTTATAAAGACGCATTTTTATCTGCTGATAACTCTAACTATTAACCATATTTTCGGCGATAAATCCAATAACAACTCACAAGGTTCAGCCATCACAAGAAATTTAGGATTGTCTTCAGTCTGTATGTTAAGCAACAATTCTAAATAGTCTTCATAATAAAATTACAATAATCAATAAAAATTCATAAAAATAAACGTGTTAAACATATTCACGGACATAGTAAACAAAAGCAACACAAAAGAAACAATAGAGCAAATTTTCCAAACGTGTGTATCACATAAACATTAGCCTTTATAAATGTATATAATATTTTGAATGTAAAATAGTCTTGATAAGAAAGTTACAATAATAATCCTAGTTGGTTTTTATGAATGTAATTAATTAAAATAGGTAAATTAGGCACTTAACCGTTAGTTCTAACGAAAATAACTCAAAATAAATAATAAGATAAACCTCAGACCTGGCATCGCCATTTGGTTATGGTGCTCAAAACAAACATGCACGCAATTTCAGCCCTGGGAGCATTATAACACTTTATAACACAAATTTTGTTCCTGGATAGTATGTTTTATTTCTTAATTGCTTATGTTGTAAAAGTATAGAAAATGACCATTACTCCCTTCAAACTTTGCTTTTGTAACCCGGATAATGAAATTTAAAAATTAACCTATTTTCTATGTAAAAACGGGCAAATTTGCACATTTTCATTTACATAAGGTCTGAATAAAACAACATATGAATCAAGATTTATATGTATTTATACTAAAGTTACACAAAAATGAACAACAATGTTTAGAAGTGAGTAGTGTCTCAAGATTTGCGAATATAAGTCACTTTCACGTATCAGTCCCCAAATACAGTCTCCCATCATGTTTTCGTTATACGCTCCTTGCTAGCGGCGTTCAAAGTTCAGTATATCTTGGTGGAAGCACTCGTCTTGCTCTTCTGAGTATGCTCTCATGTTTTCCTTGAATTTATAAAGGATATGGACTTTCAGGGACATCCTGCAGCTTATTTTACCGTAGTTCTTCACCAGAGTCTAAACCAGTTCCACATAATTTTCGACCTTGTGATTGCCCAAGAAGCCCCGAACCACTGCGACAAAGTTACCACTAGCTTTTTCCTTCCTACTGAGTTTATTGGGGAATTCTGTGCACTACAGGATCTTCTTTATTTGTGGTCCAACGAAGACACCAGCTTTGATCTTTGTCTCATACAGCTTAGGGAAGAAGTCTCGAAGGTACTTGAAGGCTTGTAGACTCCTTATCAAGAGCTGTGACAAATTGGGTCTTATGAAACAAGTTCGAGTTCTCTGTGGCCAGTGTTTCCTGTTGTAGTGCACTGTGGTGTCCCTGCTTTCCCAAATGTAAAGATAACAAGGAAACTTGGTATAGCCTCCTTGGAGACCCATCAGGAATGCAACCATTTTGAAGTTTCCGATAAACTTCCAGCCATACTCATCATACTTTCAGGCTTCTTGTAAGGTCTTGACGCTGTTGTATTCCTCTTTGAAGTGCACCGAAAGATATTTACATTTTAAAAGGTCTAAAATTTGTATAATATAAAATCTTACTGTTCAAGCAAACAAAAATTGTTCGTCTTACCTTCTAGAATTTTTTTTCCAGTGCTCGCAGGTAAAATGAGGTACACAGAGTTTGTCTTGATTCCCGATAGGAATGCCAAAATATGCCTTATAGGTCTCACATATTTTATCAGATGCTGTTACAGAGTACTTTTTCGCTCTTGTCTTGATAAATTGGCCACATACATAGCAGAATGCATCTGGAGAATGCTTGCAGCTTCTTGATCCTATACTCTGATAAAATCAGATAGGTCTATGTGTTCACTTAGACAGCTAGAACTAAACTGAAGTGATAAGTGGTGAGCCCCTGTATATATATATTACTCTGAAAAGTTCTACAACATTCTAGAAAGTTCTTGAAAATTATTGTAAGTTCGAGAAAATTCTCTATCAGCTACTCAGCACTGAATCTACATGGAATGTTCTGGAAAATGGGTAAATTTGAAACTTTCATTACCCGGGTCACAAAAGCAAAGTTTGAAGATAAAAATAGGTTTTTACCCTTTAATTTACGCATAAGCAATTGGGAAATAACACTTTCTGTTCAGGAACAAGAAAAAGTAAAAATTTTGTTACATAGGGCCATTTGACGATCAATCCCACTATTCGTTGGTAAAGGAGTAGCCCGACGGTTGTCGGTGGGTGGTGAATAATACCTGTCTTTCCTCTATTCTTACACTGTAAAATTAGGGACGACTAGCGCAGATAGCTCTCGTGTAGCTTTGCGCGAAGTTAAAAAACAAACAAACAATATGAACCTCCATTGTTGGTCCTATCAACAATGGATTTCCTCATGTGATTCAACTTAATTGCTTCAAAACATTTGCTTACTTTTTTTCTGTAGACATACAAGAAGAAACTCGGCCGAAACTGACCACAGGTAAAAAGGAATATAGAGTAGGAGACGTTGTTGAGGTCAATTGCAGCTCCTCTAGAGACAAAGAGACAGTTCGTCTGACATGGTTCGTTAACGACCAAGAAGTCAAGGTTTGGTTAAAGGTTCTAAAATTACTTGTTTGTAACTGGGATGTATGAATATTCAAGATACAATATGGTGGATCAAACCCTAATGGTTATAACATTTAAAATTCATGGCTCGAATACGGTGAAAGATTCGACAACTTTGCCTTTATCATTGTGATATTTGTATATTCAAATTATTTTCACTGATGGCTTCGCGATAAACTTTAGAGCTTGCAATGTTAATATTATGGACTCGACACCTGTTGTGACCAAAGCACAAATAACTCATTGTACAGCTTTATTTTTTAAAAGGAAGAAATATTCAAACAACATGAAAGAAGTTTAATCACAGTCTAGTTATATTTGAAATAAAATACAATAAACAATGTCAGATAATTAGCATGCAATCTGTACGAAATATATAAGCAAACATTTCTTACGTATATAATTCTTTATTTTTTATCCAATTTTCTGTTTTTTAAGCAATAATTAATTTCATTACTATATTTTTTGTGTATTATGCTTAATGTTACATTTGTTTTTAAAAAAAATATCTTTGCACTTCTCCAAAGGTGTAATGTAAAACATTTAATAGAACGAAATAAATTCAGTCATTTAGTTTTCCTTTATAATTTTTAAAATATATGATTTTGGTAACAAAAAAAGAGAACCATATAAACTTTGGAAAACATTGAACGTATGTTTTTAATAAAATCCTATTGTTACAGAAGCCCTGTTTGTCTAATAGAATGTTATTAAAATATGAAGCCGTCGGTAGTTGGAAAGTTTCAGTGTGATGAACTGAAAAAAAAAAAAGCAGCTGTGATAATAAATGCTGTGGATTCATTATCATGTGACATCTTAATTTATTAGCAATTTCAACTTAACCCTCTGTTACACCTTTAATTATGTTTTTCAGCTCCACATGGTACTATATTTTCCTGTGTGTAATATCTTACTTTATAAATTAGTATGTGTTTCGTGGTACAGTTTATTATGTAAGATTAAGTGCTACATTCATCTGGTCTAGCCAATCTTATCTTTGTTTTATATATAATTTCTAGAAGATGGGAAAAATATGTGTTTGATAAATTCACGCATTTTTTTCGAATTGGTAATTTTAACTGTCGGATAAAATAATACAGTTTTTTTACTAAAAAATAACGATACTAACAAATTTATTTTGTAAGAAACAAATCCAAAAAGTAAAACTACAGATGAATTATAGATGGTCGTGTCTCTTTACACTGGGAATATTAAATTTCTTTTTCAGGCTAATCATCTTTATGTCATTGACTATTCACCAATAATTTACAAAGACGATGCTGTGTCGTCTCTGATTGGGTTAAAATTCCGCTTGACACACGATCATTTGCTTTCTGAAGGCTTGAGAATAAAATGTACCGCTACCAAATCTACTATTTTGGATACTAGGAACCACAATATAATAGTCGGTGGAGTACAACGCAGCTCAGGTTTCCATGTGTTAGCAAGCAGCGGAAAAGGTGAATCACGTAAGCACGTGAAACCGATTGTTCTCATTAAGGACTACTTATGATATATTCAAGACTAGATTCTAGAAACTTCCTCTAGTTATCTATTGTTCATCTAACGTATTAACTAGAATTCCCCTCTTTCTAGTAAACAGGGCAGTAACTTTATTCTGAGAAACACTTTTAAACAATCTGTCTTAGTAGCTTTGTTAATGTTTGTTTGTTTCGAATTTTCGCACAAATCTACACGACGGCTATTTGCGCTAGCCGTCCCTAATTTTAGAGGGTACGACTAGAAGGAAGTCAGCTAGTCATCGCCCTTCAATAGCACAACGGTATGTCTGCGGGCTCACACCGCTAAAAACCGGGTTTCGATACCCGTGGTGGGAAGAATACAGATAGTCATTTGTGTGGCTTTGTGCTTAAATACAAAACAAACAAACAAAATCTAGTAATCACCACCCACTGCTAACTCTTGGGCTACTCTTTTACCAACGAATAGTGGGATTGACAGTCACATAATAACGCTCCCACGGCTGAAAGGGCGAGCAGATTAGTGTCGAGTCCCTAACTATCTGGCCATGTTAATGTCACTGATATTCCCATTTTACAGTATAAAATTTATATCTCTAAACTCAACTGTCACGGATGAAACGTGCACTGTTCACTTAATGTCCTGATGACAGCTCTCTTAGTGACTTTTGTTAAGTTAATGAAGCTACGAGCTAATGATAACCTGAAGGACAACTGGGTCTTCAGAAACGATATCGTAACCTTACCAAACTACCAACGATGAGACATACAAGTTTTCTCCTAATACCCTTTCTAACATTGTCCTGCTTTCATCCTCTTAATTTCATGATTTATCATACAAAAACTATATATTTGATTGTGGTAACCACTTTGATTTTTCTATGGTCGATCAATAGTTCAGAAATCAGTTTTTACTCTGACCCTCAAATGTACCATACTGAACAACTTTTAGACGAGAAAGCGTTAAATTACCGCACTAATGATACGAGAATACCATGTCGTTTTGTTATGAAATTCGACTTACTTGTCATACGTGCCCATCTGTAACCGTCTATGTATTTTAATTTGCAACGGATCCGCTTAATGTTCATAAATTTATATAAAGATTTACTTGCATTAATGGCCCAGTATGGCCAGGTGGTTAAGGCATTCGATTAGTAATCTGAGGGTCGCGGGTTTGAATCCCCGTTACACCAAACATGCTCGTCCTTTCAGCCATGGATGCGTTATAATGTGAGTTACAGTTCCACTATCTGTTGGTAACAGATTAGCTCAAGAGTTGGCAATAGGTGGTGATGATTAGCTGCCTTCCCTCTGGTCTTAAACTGCTAAATTAGGGACGGCTAGCGCAGATAGCTCTCGTGTAACTCTGCGCGAAATTCAAAACAGACCAAACTTGTATTAATATTATATTGTTTGTATGGGCTAGGACTAATTAATGAGTTCGATTAGGAAAGTGAAGCTTGGTAAACTATATAGTATTCTGAACAAATTTGCTTAAAATATGACATGAAAACCACATTAATTGCAGATGTTTTTTTTCACATTCCTCTTAATTCACTAATTTGAGGTTCAAAATCAAAAATTCTGCTTTTACACGTTTATACCCTGCATATATTAATAGTATTTCAGAGACGTTTAGTCCAACCCAAAAGATGAATTCTGAAATTTTGTTTTTACATGCTTCTTATTTTGTATCCGAAATTAAAAGGAATGTAGAGGGTAAAACAAAAACATCGACAGTTTAAGTGACTTTTATTACAAATTTTAGGCCTACGGTTTTTTTTTTGTTTTTTTTTTGCATTTAGATAAAGCAGTTTAATTGTATTATACTGTTAATATAGAGTTTCAGAGATTCTTTTGTCCCTGATCGTTCAGCCCAACTGATGATTTCTGATACTAAACGAAAGGCCTATTGACTAATGACTTGTGAGAGACGAAAGAATAACCTAAACAGCTGATTTTATATGACTGATATTTTACATTCTAAATGAATAAATATAGAAAAATATAAGAGGGGACATCTGTGGTTTACGTCTTGTTGATACGATTTGCCAACTTTCGACATTTAAACAATAATATCGTGTTATAAGCTTCAAGAATATTCTCCTTACAAATACGTGAAATGTTTGTCACTAGTCGCAAGAGGTTAGCAAAATATAAATTGATATAACGGAAGTATGCTACCAAATTGTTTATTTTGTTTGTGAACCTAATAACTGAGAGAGAAATTATGTTAGATATATATTAAGCCGAAACATTTCAGATCTTTTGAAAAGCTTTAAGACCATTTAACATCGGCTAAACCATAAAACTTAAAAGGGAGAGAGAGAATACATCTAGATATAAAAAATAATTGCGTATTTTTAACAAAATATATAAACAAAAACAGAAAAGCTCTTTGACTGACTACTAGAGGGCACTACAAGATACGTAAATTTTGTGTGACAGCTTAATTTTAAAAAGATCGTGATTAATAAATCTGAAAGTGATCACCAGGGTTGCTGTAGATCATAATTTATAATTTTTCACTTATTAGTGGAATTTGATTGAACTTACATATAAACATATTAATGAATTTGTAATGTATTTTTAACGAAAATCAATCCATATTTTGCAATTTTAAGCTAAATATGTCGAAATACATTGTATTAAATTTTTAAATATAATTACCTCTATAAAGCCAAAAATACTATTAAAAAACAGGTGGTCAAGTTTCTTGGCCGTTAACTAAGTCTAAAAATATAAATGTTTTAAGGAATATACCTTAAGTGTAATTACGCCCATGTATAAGGTTTAAAGTGTTTTTATAGATCTGTGGAAATACAAAATAGAAAATTTGCAACACAAAAAAGCCGTTTGCGAAAAAAAGCAGCGCCATAATCAAACAGTTTTTATTTTTGTCAGACAGATCTATCTGAGATTGGTTGATATTATTTTTGGTAGAAATAGGGCATACCTGTGTGTTTTTGGAGACAAAACCTATTTAAGACCAAGAGGTCCAATTGTTGACCAACAATCCGAAATTTTTATAGATTTTATTCTGTAATGGTAGATACGAAAATGAGACTTTTCATACTCACAAATTTGTTTTTTTGTTGTTATATAGCGCTAGAGATAAAGCATTGAAAGCAACGTTTTTAGACTCGAGTACATATTCTTATATTGAAATATGTATACGGCAGTATAAACAATGCGTAACATATTTTTAATTTCAGATGTCACAATATTTATAATAGTGCTCAAGATTAGTTAGGTCAACACACGTATATATATATATATATATATAAATTAATTCATGTATAAATAGGAGTAAACCGAAAATACTGCTATTCAAATAATACGTGGTAAATATCAAATTCAGACAGAAGTCGGAATCTTAAAATGAGACAGAAGGACAAATTTTCTGCTATTATAAGTAATTTAATTCATTGGTTTTTAAAATCAACGTTGAATCACTCAAATGTATTTCACTTATATTCTGATAGTGAACTTGAAAAAAACATTTTTATAGTTTTTTAGAAGAGGATATATGAAGACAACATGATTTAAAATCTACGCATTTTTCTGTATTTTCGTAATCATAGCAAAAATGGTATTTATTGCTCAGACAATGTTCTGTAATATTGACTTTCCAGAGTCGAGTACGAGAAGTTTCTGGAATCTGGTGTTTTGCAGCTTATTATTTCATCTAATGTTTCTCCGACTGGCAGAAACAAACCGACACTAGCTACTGCTTAAATGAGAAGTTAAAGAAGACCCTAACCTTTTATGGAGCTACCACAGTTAACAAAAAAACAATTCAAAAAATAAAAACTTTGCAATGCTGAGAAACAATCGCATCATTCTTTCTTATTCTTCGATTGCAAAGGTTTCACCAGTCAATTCCTTGTTTATGGAAACTATTAACACGCTAGAGCTTTTACATCACGTGAACATCAATGAGAATTATGATTGGTCGTAAAGGACATGAGCTGTGATATGTGTTGAAAAACACAGAGATGTGACGACACAACCCCCTATGATCCGATTTTGAATATTACAGAAAAGTGTTTTATTTGTGACCTGTTATCATTTATAAGTCAGATATATAAAAAAATCATTGTGTGTTTGTTTAATAATGCTATCCATACTTAACGTGCTTTGTGTCTAGATACTTTGAAGTGATAATATCGGATACAAATGTGTACCACTACTATTTACTTAATATATATACCTGTGTGTGTCTATTCGTATGAGCTGTAAAATAATACTGCTTGTAATGATGTTTTATTAAATACTACATTACGTTTTGTGTCAATAATATATTTTAAATTACCTTCAATTATAGCGTTGTTGTTTTAGTGTATGTTTGTTATATCCCTAGAAAGATGTGATTTCAAAACATAGAGGGTGGATCCAAAATTATCTTACCTGTTTCAAAATTTAAGAATTAATTAACTAAGAACATACAACCATTCAGTTTCAAACATCTTGTAGCCCAACACGAACAGTTTTTATAGACAAATCAGTAGACTTCTACATGTGCATCATTAATGACTCACAACACATCTAATCGATATTCAATTTCAGTCTAAGTTCACTGCAATACGTCTACATTTACAGTGGCGATGACATACGTTGTTCTGGTCTTTAGCTCCATGATGTTTGCTATAGTTGTGCGATACACGATGTCTTTAACATACCTCCAAAGAAAGAAATGAGTCTAGTGAAGCAATGTCTGGAAAACGTGGAGGCTACGGATTTGGCCCAACCATTGAATTAAGCCATTTCTTACACGGTTCCCATTTTACATAAAACAACAAAAAAAAACATGAAAATAAAAACTGTTTGAAAACTACATGGTTCTATGTTTTTAGTTATTTAATTACTAAGTTTTAAAATAGGAAATACATTTTTGGGTAACTCTGTATATAGATATATAAAGCTAAACGCTATATGAAAATAATTACCCTAAGAATACCTACAGTTTTCTCATCTTTGTGAATAAAGTAGCCATCAAAATGATAATAAACAGCTTGTATGGTTTGCTATGTTTTAACTGGAGAATTGCTGGTGACTATAGGTTTTTTTAAAAACATTTTTCAAAGTTGTATATGCATAGTTGTCCATGAATGTTGGTTACATAGTCCCTAATAATAATAACAATAATATAGGGTTCATAATAATAGTAATAACAATACTATCTATATATATTAAACAATTGTGTAAATGTCGTCAACAACGTCATTAATTCCGCTAGTTAATGTTCAGGTTCCCTGTATTTTTTACATGAATGTGATTTCATTCAGTTATCTTAATTAACTGTTTACATAGAATGTTGTAACAAGTTGAATCATATACTTACTCAATATCACGCAATATTTAGATAGGCTGGCTGTGAGTGGAACATTAACAAGTCGATAATTTGAAAGTTTACCAATAAAAAAGCTCATTGATCGAAACTTTGAAGTTTAACCAATAAGAAAACTTGTCGATTACTGTTGATGTTGTAAAAGGACAGATTTTTCAAGCACACGCATAATCTGATGTAATGTTTGGTGTCATATCTTTAAGACAGTATTAATTTTCCATATATTTTTTGTTGTAGGTCTTGCAACAAACATTTGCTGCACAATGTTAAAAAATAGATGCTATTTTCAGTAGAAATGTGTAAGAAAAATTTCGTGCGACTTCTATTATAGGTGATCGAAAAATATTTATATTTTGAAGATTGTTTGTGAACAGATTTTTGCCATCACTCATCTGCTAAATGAATAATTGTAAACTGCTATTTAATTTAGCAGTGAACTCTACTGTGAAGTTTATTTGATGATAACTAGCTGTAATACAAGAGATCGTAATGATCTGTTTAAGCTATGTTGTTGATTTTGTTTTAAAATATAGCAAATATGTGTCAACATTCATTTATTTCGATTTTCATTATTATAGTATTGTTAGACAACGTACCTTGATGAAGTTCGTTCTGTAAAACTAAGATACAGCATTGATTAATCAAATATCATTTATAATTCATGCTGTAAAATGAAATAAAGCGAATTCAATGTACGTACAGTCTTCCAGTCTCGTTCACTTTATAACCTCTTAACCCATTTCTTTGTCTCTGAAAAACTTTTCAGCACAGAAACACAGTATTTGATATTTATTACAAGCTTTCACGAGAAAATAGTAATATGTGTTTGTTGAAAGTATGAAGAATAAACTTGAAATGATAAACTTAGTGTTTCGGAAAAACACACGATGTGTATGTGATTTATTTTTGAAATTTGCGATTTACAAGTTACGTTTACATAGAATCGAACTCAAGTACTTTGTTATGGAAGGCTAATCTTAAATCGACTTGCTGAACTATTATCTGAAAGTAACTCTTTACTTCAAGCGTCTTTTATACAAGATACCAAACAAATATATTTATCTATGTATTAAAGTTAGTGCAAAAATTGTGAAATTATGTATATATATATATATATATATGTATAAGTGAAATTAGTAGAACTTTGAAAACGAGGTTTAGTGAACAGTCGAGAGGATCATCATATTTAAATGAACATATAAAAATATTTTGCCATAAGATAAATAAAATAAATAAATATATTATGTAAAAAACAAGGCGTAAAGCAAGATAAAAAGTAAAAAAGTGTTATTCAAAAAATACACAGCGCCTAACATAAATATTATTTTTGATAGAGTGTCCCATTTAGCTTTATGGTTCGCCCTCTATAGCACGGGACTTATTTCTCTGTTCGTGTTAAACAACAATTTTAACTTCGTTGAAGGAACTATTTTGGTGTAGGATTGTTTCTAAAGATATTCGATGTCAAAGTTACGATGCCAAATATTAATTTCTACGTTGTTTTAAACCAATTTTAAATCCATATAAGTTTCAATTTAATCATCCCTGAGCATTGACAAATATTAAAATAGAAGTGAAACCGTTATTTGTTTTATTTAGAGAATTATAAATTAGGCCTAGAGGGATTATAATTTGACTTCCCCTGACAATAGGCTAAAACTAAACCGATTAAGCTAATCAAATTTCCCTGCCTACAACAAATATAATTCTGACTTTTCCTATTCAGTTTACACCAATAATTGTCCAAGTTGTGCAAGGTGGATCTACTACATAAACGTTTTATTTTGAATAAAACGTATTAACATGCACAGCAGTATCTTAAGATTGGGCTTTACTGGGACCTGCTTTTTTAACACAATATGATGTTAATGAAATGAAAATTTTAGTCGCCAAAACGCCGTTCCATTGTCAAGTGATTGCCTTCTACGGGCTCATTTGAGATCTTTAGATTTTTAGCTAAGTTCCACTTCTGTTTGTTTTTTGAATTTCGCACAAAGCTACTCGAGGGTTATCTGTGCTAGCCGTTCCTAATTTAGCACTGTAAGACTAGAGGGAAGGCAGCTAGTCATCACCACCCACCGCCAACTCTTGGGCTACTCTTTTACCAACGAATACTGGGATTGACCGTAACATTATAATGTCCTCACGGCTGAAAGGGCGAGCATGTTTGGCGCGACCGAGATGTGAACCCGCGACCCTCAGATTACGAGTCGCACGCCTTAACACGTTTGGCCATGCCGGGCCCAGTTCCACTTCTATCGTTTAAAGAGGAATGCCTACAAATGAGGTGCAGAAATGATGGTGTTAGAAACGATTCTAAAGTGGGATTCTCTCGTATCGACCTAGAAAGCAGTTTGGAAATATAACTTTTATCCACAGTTTCCGTACATATTTGATAACTTTAAATATTGTATGGCACAGATCCCCTTGCGATATGTATATATATATATATCTGTTATTCACAAAACGTCGTTCCTGAAATAGCTCAAGCTTTCCATTACGCTTTTACGCACCAAACCTTCATGAATTTCAGCCGAAAACTCAAATAAAAATGACGATTTTTTCCCTCTTTAGTGTGGCAACGTCATTTAAAAATGTTATATAGTACGATTTAAGTTCCAAGACGAGTTTTAGCGCCGACAGGGAACAAAAAAAAAAACCGGTACACGATTGACAGAAAAAAAAATCTGGTTGAAGTATTTCAGAAGATGTATTTTACCAAAGTTTTTCTAGAGTTATTCATTTTGTTTAAATTTTATTTTCAGTGCCAGAGAACAGAGAACGAAAGAAAAAAAAATTTGATGAAACCCAGAACGTCTTCACAGTTTAGTAGGATCCGTAATTATTGTTGTTTTTTTTTGTATACTGAATACCACTTAATACCGTAAAGGGCGTTTCTGCAGACCATAATCAATACTTTCATTTCGTCCATTTATGAATTATATATACGCGTGTGTACATGTAAAAGAAAAGTGCACTCCACCCTACACTTTATCATGCTCAATCTCTCTATTATAAATACTCTAGTCACATGTTTAAAGACTCTGGATGGAAGAATATGATAGGAGAATTCATTTCCCATTTGTGTGTGTGTGTTAATGTGCATAACCGGTTTTGTCAATTTTGATTATACTACTTAGCAAATTCAAGATACTACTAACATTTACTTACAGTTTTTTCTCACTCTTGTCGAGAAATAAAGTGTTAAATTGAAGGATGTCCACGTTAACGCGTATTTCAATGATCCTTGAAGTTTACCAATTCAGAATCTTTCGTCTTTAAATTTCCATCATTAGTGGTTTGGTTTGTTTTGAATTTCGTGCATAGTTACATAAAGGCTATCTGTGCTAGCCGTCCCTAATTCAACAGTGTAAGACTAGAGGGAAAGAAGCTGATCATCACCATCCACAGCTAAATCTCTTGGGCTACTTTTTTACCAACGAATACTGGGATTGACCGTCACGGATTCGAATCCGTGTTTTGGAAATTGTTTTGGAATTTCGCGCAAAGCTACATGAGGGCTATCTTCCCTAGTCGTCTCTAATTTTGCAGTGAAAGACTAGAGTGAAGGCAGCTAGTCATCACCACTCACCGCCACCTCTTGGGCTACTCTTTTACCAATGAATAGTGGGATTGACCGTGACATTATAACGCCCCCACGGTTGAAAGGGCGAGCATGTTTGGCGCGACGGGGATGCGAACCCGCGACCCTCAGATTACGAGTCGCACGCCTTAACACGCTTGGCCATGCCGGGCCATTTATATAAGAAGTTATCTGTATGAAACAGCTAACATCTCGCTGTTGAGGTTAACCTTTCTCCAGGAGAGAAAAATATATCATATACTCTATTTTGATATAAATATATGTAAATATATATATATAACATGTACCATTACAGTTGCTTAACATTAATACATATGTGGTAATTATGTAATTTTGGCTGCTACTATACAGATAATTTTTACGTTACTTTGTAATTATTCACATAGCTTTTGATATAAATATTTATTTTATAACAATTTTCTGTAGTTAAGGCAAATAACAGTTTCAGTAACTTAGTTTGCCCTATTTCAAGATATATATAAACAATGAAATATCGTGTAATAGTTTTTTTTTCTATTTATTATCAGTTGATATATTTAAATTAAAACATAAATACACACAAAATCATTATGTGCAACACATGCATATACGAAATACTGGCGAAAATTAGCAACAAAAAACATTATTTTAGACAATTCCTATGGCTTAAGAATGTTCAAATATTTACGAGAAATTCTTTCATATATTGTTTTGTTGTAATGTAAGTAACGTGTTAAATTAAACGTAATCAAAACACTGAATTATGTTTGCTTTTTTGCTTTTTATAATTCATTCGTGAATTCACACACTTTAATAGCATATCCTTTCTTACAACTGTTTATTCAATTTATTTCTGAAACTGAATTAATTGTGTAAAAAGCGGAGTTTACATTAGAGAAATCTATTTCGGGAAACGTTCCTGTATTATTGCATTTGATGACGCTGAAATTCCAGTGAAGTTATAGTCTATTTGATATCATATAAGTGAGACGTAATTATGAAAAGGAAAAGAAAAACAAACCCCGAAAACATTCTTTTTAAATTACTCTAGAATAAAAAGAAAAACCAATAACAACAACAACAGCAGTTTGATGTTGTTCACGCATGTCAGAATATTTTACGAAATTAAACTTCTTGGTTTAGAATAGTTGGTTTAATAAAGAACCAAGACAGAATTTTATATCAAAATTTCAAGCGAAAAAAAAATATGTAAGAGATGAGTAAATTTTTTAAAGGCCTAGAATTTTATGTGGTTTCTTTGATTTGAAAATTTACGTGAATTTGTTTCAGGAAATTGAAAAGGAATTTAACTTCACACGACAGTATGTTGCTATTACAATGCGTTTGTATTTAATACGGTGCGTGCAGCTGATTGGTTGCATTTTAGTACAGAGTTGCGCAATAGGCCATCTGAACTGCGTTTCCCATAGGGATCGAATCCTGGATTTCAGTTACAAGTCCCGAAGTTTGCCTCTGCGACATAAAGAATGGTACGTTCGCACTAATATAACTATAAACCTGCCTTTTAAGACTTAATATAAAACACTATTTTCCTTTGGTCGAATGATTTTAGGTAAACGAAACTGTTTTTCATGTAGTTATTAATTAACAGCATCAGTGCGCGTGCGTTTTTCTTATAGCAAAGCCACAGCAAGCTTTCCGCTGTGTCCACCGAGGGAAGTCGAACCATTGATTTCAACGTTGTAAATCAAGAAGAGCAGCATTTAATCCCGTTATTTACTTTAGAGCCAGGCAAAACATTCAAGGCGACAAATGCCACTACTCAGTACTTTGAAATTAGGAACGACCACACCTGAACACTAGAGGTCTCTGAACTGATTGTCAGAGTGTATGTATGAGATGCCATTCAGATTGAAAATATTAATACCGCTATGATATGCTCAACCTTCTCATATTCATAGATGAAGGTTAATAATAAAAATAAAGACCCAAACGTGCCCCAGTTGGGAATACCAGAATTCATGGTTAGCATCCAATTGCTGCAAAAACTCACTTACTAGAACTCATAACTAATTCTATGGCTACACTTATCTGACCAAATAGGATATGCCTGCCACTTTTATCGCGCATACATAGCACATAAGTATAGATCGCGATTTTGCACCAATGAGGAACAAAAACGAATAATTAGATTCTCTGTTCGAGCATGCTAATATTAGATGTCGTCCAGCTATTCTGTTTAACCCGGGGTGATTGTTCTGTACCGTAAATTGTATGCTAAAACTTAGCAATAACTTAAAGTTATCGTATATATACAGAAAGTATGATACACTAACGCTTTCGTCAATAAATTTTTCATCAAGTGTCACAACATTTTCATTAAACATTGTACGATAGCTCTCGCGTAGTTTCGTTAGCCTTTAATTACCCGCGTTAGGCAAAACAAAATTGATTTGTTAGACATATTAATTGTAATTATTTTTTGTGTAACCATTCATTATATTGATACTAGAAGTGTTTTATGGACTTAAAATTTCTACTTAAGCAACTCTTGCTTGTGCATGAGTGTTTAAAAGGTACTCATTTCGAGTATCGCTGAACTCTAACAAGCACTTGAAAACACGGTTAAAAGACATTTAACATTCACCTTTTGTGGATAAATCGAAAAACGTGAAAGCTTTGACTGGTGAGATATTTTAAAAAATATAAAAGTACAAAACCATTGTAAATAAAACAATTATGAAATAGGAATGGAGCATAAAAAATAAGGAAACAAGGTAGGAATGAGCGAGTAACATTACAATACTACTGTAGTTTTGTGAAATTTTTGTTTTTACTCTACCAACTTTCTTAAGTACTTTGATGTCTTGTTAGTCTGTAGTAAGTTTTTTTACTACTCAGCAGTGTGTTAAAGTGTTTATACCAAACATGCTCGGCCTTTCAGCCATGGGGGCGTTATAATGTGCGGCCAATCACACTATTTTTTGGTAAAAAAGTAACCCAAGAGTTGGCGGTGGGTGGTGATGACTAGCTGCCTTCCCTCTAGCCTTACACTGCTAAATTAGGAACGGCTAGCGCAAGTAGCCTTCGTGTAGCTTTGCGCAAAATTCAAAAGAAAAAGTGCTTATAAAGTTTTATTCATATGCTGTTTCCACTGTATATGAAATTTTGATTAATATTGCAAATAATACACATCTGGCTCATCTAAGAAAACTATCGTATTTATGATATATTATTAGCAAAGAAATTTTTTTTCTCGTCTATGGGTTTTAACAGAGTGTGATCAATTTTAAATACGTCGTTCTAAATGTGTTAACAATATACGATCGGTTTAAATAAAGCGTTGTGAATGTATTAACAATGTATAATCGGTTTAAATACAGCGTGAAAAATGTATTAAAAACTGGCTCTAATTACGTAGTGACAGCTTCTAAATAATTAAATTTCTTTAAAGCTCTGGAAAGGTTGTCAAATCGGTTAGTTTTGTTATTAAAAATTCGAAATATTATCGCTATTGCTAACTCTTCATTAAGGTGGCTCTGAATACAAAGAGAATAACATTAAGTACTGACTTACGAAAGCAACTAAAGAAAATACTAGATTCAAAGCATTACAAATTGTGTTACTTTTAGAATATATATTAAATTTTTACCTTAAACGTTATTACAAATTAAATTTATGCATGGAAACGAAAGTTTGTTCAATGTTTATAGTTACAATTACTGTATTTACCCAAATATAATTTTGAAAGGTTAAATTGAAGAAAATTTGTTTTTTCACACATTATTTGTACAAAATGTACTGAGCGTTTTCTAGATACAGGAACGGCTATCGATGTATTAAACATTATTTGGAAACCTTTCAACGATATTTTTTTACATGTCAATTTCACAAAATTTATTGAAAATGTTATACGTGGTAATATACTAAACTAATCATTCATCTTCACATAAATACTCATCATCACTAGAATTGTCGCTATCATCGGACTTGCTTCCTTGAATCTTTGCTTCATCCCCTTTTGTCATCTACAGTATCATTCATTACATTGGACATGCAACATGTTTTTGAAACCTTTAATGATTTGGGGGGGGTGAGTTCTACAAGTAAAATATCTAACAAAATTGAACTTGCGCGAAAAAAATGCGCAGTCAATTTTTGGGAAGTATTTGGAGGAATAAATGTGCATTACATTCGGACAAATATGGTATTTATATATGTATGTATGTGTGTGTATATATAAGGTAGTTAGAAAGGCAAATATTAAGACTCTTCACATGAGTTAGAAAGATGTGCTCTGGAAAGAAATGATGAAGTACAATGTTGTACAGTATAACTAAATTACTACTCTCCCGAATTGAGACTTCGATGTTAACGCGTTTGTTATAGAATCTGTGTTTGTTTCTTTTGTTAAGGGGTTATCTAAATTATACGTCCCTAATTTACCAAGAACAGACGTGTAAGATCACTAGTTAAATTCACTAACTTCTAACTCACAGAATTCTCTTTTAGTAGCGAAAAATGTCATATTTTAATGCCCCCATAACCGAAAAGGTGAGAATGTTCAGTAAGAGATTCAAACCCGTGATCTCCTGGTTGTGAGTCGAGTACTTTAATCATTAGGCTTAAAGTATTTGTGACACAGTAATCATCACGAAATTGTTTCAGATAAAATGAGTACAGTGGTAACGTTTGTATTTGTTCTTTGTTACGCCAAAGCTACACAATAGGCCAGTGATGGCGAACCCAGATGGCACGCGAATAGATCTTGCTTGCACGCGACATGCCATGCCGCCTCTTGATTCTTTAAACCCGAATGCTAACCCATAATAAACAAATATGTATTAAATGATGATCATTATTGTCAAATTTCAGCAGCGAATGATTTTTTTCAACCCGGGAGCAATGAGAAATGTTCACAGGAAACGTTTCACGCCCTCTTGGCGATAGCTTTGTGGTGGCCTCAGCATGTCTAGTTCGTTAGAGTCATCGTATCGTAATATGAAGATCGTGAATTCGAATCCCCGTCACACCAAACATGCTCGCCCTTTCAGCCGTGGGGGCGTTATAATGTGACGTTCAATCCCACTATTCGTTGGTAAAAGATTAGCCCAAGAGTTGGCGGTGGGTGGTGATGACTAGCTGCCTTCTCTTTAGTCTTACACTACTAAATTAAGGATGGCTAACGTAAGTAGCCCTCGTGTGGCTTTGCGCGAATTTCAAAAACAGATAAAGAAACTAGCTTAGCGGTTGCGGGAACATGCGACAACAGATGACACGTTTTGAATTCCTCGTAGACTTAGTGTACACATCAGTATTTGAGTAAAAATAGAGTAAACTGTTTGTATTGGCTTCGCTCTGCTTATATGTTTCTTTTGACGTTTGTGAGTGAATATTGGATACTTAGTGATAATAACGATAAATATGAACTAATTATTTCTTCACTGTAAATATATGAAGGATATTGTTAAAATTATTTTATTTGGCGTGGAATGCATATATTTTTCATCAGCTAGTTAAATATAGATTTATTTTTTTATATCAATGACACAAATTTTCATCTGCCGTTATGGTATTATAAGTTAAGTTATTGTATTTAAGTTAATTGGTAAGTGTGTGTGTTTTTTTTTTCGTATAGCGAAGTTACAAAGGGCTATCTGCTTAGCTCATCGAGGGGAATCGAACCCCTGATTTTAGCGTTATAAATCCGAAGACATACCGCTGTACTAGCGGTGGACTGATTAGTAAGATATTTTTAGAGTATATTTACCCTATTCAGGTGGCCCGGCATGGCCAGGTGGTTAAGGCACTCTACTCGTAATCCGAGAGTTACGCGTTCGAATCCCCTTCACAGCAAACATCCTCTCCCTTTCAGCCGTGGGGGCGTTATAATGGTACGATCAATCCCACTATTCGTTGGTAAAAGAGTAGCTTAAAAGTTCGTGATGGGTGGTGATGACTTGCACCTTCCATCTAGTCTAACACTGCTAAATTTGGGACGGCTAGCGCAGAGTGTAGCTTTTGGACGAAATTCAAAAATCGTGGACTGAAATATTTGGTATGATCAAAAAGAGTGACAAGGAACTGTGCACCTTATGTTCTACAACAGTGTGTGCAATACTTTCTCTGTAAAGTAGCGTTATGTTATAAATGGTTTTGTGAGAAGAGTGAGCAAGAACAAAAATAACACATTTCTCAATATTGTCAGCAACAACAATATGCAGTCAAATGTTTTGATAAAATTTGTTTCATGTAGTTACAACTTAGTTGCTAGTTTTGAGATTTCAAAGATCATTGCCCAAAATGAAAACCATTTAGTGATGGAGATTCTATTAAAAAATCGTGGCTAGAATGTACTTCTTCCCTTTTTTGACGGTTTTCCATAAACAAGGAAAATGATTCAGCGCATTAAGGAATTGCCAGCGAGTAGAAACACAGTAAAAGATAGATTTTTAAAAATGGAAACAAACATAACATAACAACTAACAAAAGATATTGATTCATGTCAATTCCTTTCCATTTGTTTTGATGAGAGCACTGATGTTACATCATCAGCTAGGCTAGTCATTATTGCTCGATTTTTTAGGGGTGATGAATAATCTCCGAAGAACTGGTTAACTTAGTAACCATACCTGAACGTACGACAGGGACTAAAATATGTAGTAAACGAATTATCCAATCGACAGGTTGACCTTTCAAAAATAGTTTCCGTGACAACTGACGGTGTACTCAGCATGATTGGTAAAGAAGCAGGTTTTGAAAATCTGTTTGTAAAATATGTTGGATATCCACTGGTAGACTTCCATTGTATTATACACGAGGAGGTTTTGTGTGTAAACACTGACTTTAAAAAACTTGAAAAAGTGATGGAAATGGTAATCAAAGTTAGTTGTAGTTCTGCGCATGCTTTGAAAAAAAAGACAATTTCATAATTTACTGAGATAGGTGAATTCGGTGTACACAGTACTACCTATGTACACAATGTTCGTTGGTTAAGTAGAGGTTTTGTCCTTATACGATTTGTTGAGTGTTTGGATGAAATTCGTCTGTTTTTTGACAAATGAAAAATTTTCTTGTCAAGAATTGTCTGATGTTGTGTGGATTTATAGATTAACGTGTTTTACAGATTTTTCCTCACATTTAAATGACTTGAACACCAAATTTCATGGATGGGTTTAATAACGTAAAAGCATTTGAAATCAAACTGAAAGTTTTAAAAGTGATGTTTACAATGACACTTTTAAATATTTCACAAACCTTTTCAAGCATCATTATTTCAGCTTCTGAACACTTTTCTTTAAGATTTAATAAGTTCAGGTTATTTGAAGAAACTGCAAAATTCATAAAGTATGCAGACAGTGAATCGTTAGACAAACCTAATTTTAAAATGTTGCAGTGGTTTGACTTGGATAATTTTGAGATTCCAATTAATTGATTTACAAAGCAGCTCAAATTGGAGGCACAAATTTGTTAAATTAAGAGTGGAACTAGAAAATATTAAAAGAGATCCACCAATGAATGGAAAAACACAGAAAATTGCAGAAAATGAGGTTTTGAAATTCCAGAAATCTATTTCTGAAAATTTTGACTGCCTGAAAAATGTTACAATGGAAGTATTAACAGTATTTTCATCAACATATTTATGTGCGTCATTATTTTCAGTGATGAAATTTGTGAAATATAATTATAGGAATAGACTGATGAAACTAGTGCTGCAAGCATAGCTCTCTAAACAACCAAATACAAGTCTGATATAAAATATCTGTCATCGTTGGTGCAGCAGCAAAAGTCTCACTAAGAATAAAATATGTTATTTTCCTTTCCTTGTTTTTTATGTTGCATAATACGAACCAAAGTTTGTAATTTCACAGAATGCTTTCTGTTGACAATTAAACAATGAATGAAATTAAATAAGCAAGAGAACTTCTTCTTTTTCCTTAAAAAAACGTCCATTATTATTGTTAATAATTTATTAATTTTAATTCTTGTGAATTACTATAGTTATTTATATCATCTAACTCCAAAAGCTGTTTTATTTGAAATAATTCAGAATAATCGTAAATCATAATCTGTTCCTAAACGTTACCATGGACACGCGAGAGAATTTTTTAGAAGATTATCCACAATTTGGGCACAACACTCTCAATAAGGTTCGCCATTCTTGTAATAGGCTATCTGTGCACCGCTCATCTCATGTGTTAAAAAACAGATTTTTAACGTTATAAGCCTTCAGAGTTACCGATGAGTTTACTTGGAAACATTTTATGTCTTGTAAGAGTGTAATGTTCAGTGGATACCTAATATAATTGGAATAACTCCTCGGTTACGAATTCAGTTGGTTCGGCATGGCCAGGTGATTAAGACACTCGACTCGTAATCTGAGGATCGCGGGTTCGAATCCCCGTCACACCAAACATGCTCACTCTTTCAGCCGTGGGGGCTTTATAATGTTACGGTCAATCCCACTATTCGTTTGTGAAAAAGTAGCCCAAAAGTTGGTGGTGGGTGGTGATGACTAGCTGCCTTCCCTCTAGTCTTACACTGCTAAATTAGGGATGGCTAGCGCAGATAGCTCTCGAGTAGCTTTGCGCGAAATTCAAAACAAACAAACAAACAACCGAACTAACGAATTCATAAATTTATTTAAATTTCACACAAACTCCTCTCGAATTGCAAAGTGTTGTTTCCCGGTGAGACAGCGAGCTTACGAACTTACATCGCTAATATCTTGGTCTCGACTCGTTGCGGAGGACATGAAAGATAGTTCAATGTGCTTTACTCTAAAACAAACGAATATTACCACCTGTTTCAGACATTGACAAATATAAGTTACTAAGGTTTGAATTTCTTCAAATTCTCTTATACCGAGAAAATAAAACGTGTCTCACAATGAAAGAGATCTAAGTTTACAGACTTGCAACGCTATGATCTAAGTTTCGTTTCCCCGTGGCGGACACGGCAGACGCCTCAATGTAGCTTTGCTCTAAAAGAAACAAACAAGAAACAAAGTTTGTTTTGAATCAAGCACAAAGCTACACAATGGGCTATCTGTGCTCTGCCCACCACGAGTATCGAAACCCGGTTTTTTAGCATTGTCCGGAGACATACCGCTGAGTCACTGGAGGGCAAGAAAGTTTAAAGACGCTGATTCTTAATCTTATTTATAACTGCTTGAAGAACGGAATTTTCTTTTTATTGTGATTAATATTACAAGAGTATGAAATTCTGACAAAATATTGTTACAATCTAACGGTTTTGGTTTAAATTTCGCGCAAAGCTGCACGAGGGCTATCTGCGCTAGCCACCCTTAATTTAGCAGTGTATGACTAGAGGGAAAGCAGCTAGTCATCACCACCCACCGCCAACTCTTGGGCTACTCTCTTACCAACGAATAGTGGGATTGATCGTTACATTATAACACTCCTACGGCTGAAAGAGCGAACATGTTTGGTGTGATGGGGATTCGAACTCACGAACCTCAGATGACGAGTGGAGTGTGTTAACCGCCTGCCCACGGCAGGCCCACAATCTAACGGAATACTTTATAACAACTCATTGCTCTGGCAAGAATATCGGAAAGCTTGAGAAAATGTATTACATATTATAATTTAGAATTCACACAATGTGTATACAATTATTATCATGATTTTAATCTCTGTTTGAAATTTTGCTGTTTAATTTTTGTCATTAACTCATAATAGTTTCAATTTTTTGGTGAACAAAAAATCTGCTTAGGCCTAATTATTTCTTGTCTAGTCTATTTTGTTTATTATTTTATTTTATATCCTTTTTGTTTGTCTGTTTGGAAGTAATCACAAAACTACACAATGGGCTATCTGTGCTCTGCCTATTACGGGTATCGAAACCCGTATTCTAACGCTGTAAGTCTGCAGACGTGCCGCTGTGCCACTGGGGAGAACATTGTTTGTCACCCAGTTATTCGATAACTCTCTCTCTCTCCACTCGCTTTCGATACCCGAAGTTAGAAAAAGTACAAATAGTTTATTGTACAGTTTTGTCATTAACAAAAACAAAACGTCTCTTATACATTATGTGTATGGGTGTGTTTAATATATATATATATATATATGTATATACGCACATACGTCTTTCGTTTATCGAGATGAATTCATATCATAAACCGGCCGGGAATAATATACATGTTTATCCTTTCTTAAATTTGAGGGCTTACATCGGAAATCAAGACTTTGCCTATCGTTATTAATTACTTTCTTGGACTACTACAGACCATCCGAGAGCGCCTGATGTCCTTCTGTTACAAATTCATGAATTCTGCTATACTGACGAGGAAAGGGCCGAACCTACACTGAAATCTCATTTATTTCTGTCAAAGCTTCATAAAGAATAGGCATGGTTGACATACTCGAGACACAGTCGAAGAGATGATAGAAATGAGATTTATGAGTGCCTGTGTGAGTTATGAAGAACTTTATCAGAAAGAAAAGTTTGCCCTCGTCCATCCGATTAATGATCGAGGAAGAGCAGACTTTTTCTTCTTTAATTTGTTGATAATTCAAAGCTTTGTCACACTTTTTTTTAAGAAGTAACTGAAATCCTGCAATCACAAAACTTACTTATTCTGTAATTTCAGGAAAACTATTAGTTTTTGTATGTGTATATGTATTTGATCCGAACAGACTTGTCACATTTTGGAAAAGATGAAGAAATATCGTTAAGACTTGGATCGAAACGTCAGATTAATAAGTACTCCTTTCATAGCAACGTTCATTTTTTCTGTGCTTTATTTTGTTTGATCCTCTTAATTTCGCGCAAAGCTACACGAGGGTTATCTGCGCTAGCCGTCCCTAATTTTGCAGTGTAAGACTAGAAGGAAGGTAGCTAGTCATCACCACTCACCGCCAACTCGCTTATCAACGAATAGTGGGATTAACCGTCACGTTGTAACGCCCTCACGGCTGAAAGATGAAACATGTTTGGTGGGACGGGAATTCGAGCCCGCGACCCTCAGATTGCGAGTCGAATGCCCTAATCACCTGGCCATGCCGGGCTCCTGCTGTACCGAGCGGAGAATGCTTGGGTATTCATTGTAAGGTGTGCTATTACATATGTTGTTCAAGTGTGTGTGAGTATTGGAATGACCTTCTTCGTTCGGTTCGAGATTTTCCTTGATTCACACCACCAGGTTGCATGTCATGAAATAATATAAACCTGACGAAATAACATAAATAATACGTCGGGTGGAGAAGCCTTTATGAAGACTTAGTGATATCTCTTAATTCTTCTTTTCCGATATTATTAAAATTGTATGGGTGCTGCATGGCCAGGTGGCTAAGGCACTCGATTCGTAATCTGAGGATCGCGGGTTCGAATCCCCGTTACACTAAACATGCTCCCCTTTCAGCCGTGGGAGCGTTATAATGTGTTGGTCAATCCCATTATTTGTTGGTAAAAGAGCAGCCTAAGAGTTGACGATGGGTGGTGATGACTTGCTTCTCTCCTTCTAGTATTACACTGCTAAATTAGGGACGGCTAGCGCATATAGCTCTCGTGTAGCTTTGCGTGAAATTTAAACAAACTTCTGGGCATTCTCAGAATTTGGTTGCATTTCCTTGAACTTTTTAACCCCTATGAGGCAACAACCCTTCCAAATGTTGTCAAAAGTCTAGAATTATTTGTTTTCCGGAAAAGTGTTTACGGATGTAAAGTTATAAAAGTAATGAATGAAAATTATAATTCATGAAACGCAAAAACAAACCTAAAAATAAACAGAAACTGGAAGAAGTGCGTCAGTGATGAGGAAGTTTGAACGTGTTATCAGTAACAATCTAGTTATTAGTTCTAGGATACTGTTTGTTTTGGGCCAAAGGTTCGAGACATTGAAACCATGATAATTGTCATACTATTCAATTAATAAACAAACAAACAATTAATAGAAACCACGTAGGCTGCTGGTGCTACTTGTTGGCTGCATTTCCTCTAGCCAGCAGTTTAGGATAACAACGCCTGAACCCTAAGAGTCTCTGACTTGGTTGCTTAGACCCTAGCAGTTTATGTATGAAAATGCCTGATATCTAGAAGTTTCTAGCTTGGCTGCTAGTCTCTAGCAGTTTAAGGATAGCAACGTTTGAATTGTAGAGTTTCCGACTTGTCTACTAGTCCCTAGCAGTTTAGGGATGAAAACGCCTGAACTCTTAGAATTTAGTCTTCTGTGGAGTCTCTGACATGGTCGTTTAGTCTCAGTCATATTAAGGATAACAACGCCTGAACCTTAGGAGTTTCTGACATGACCATTTATCTCCTGCGTCGGATAAAGTGTCGTTTAGGTTGACAATTCAATAGTTTATATTAGGATACCGATATATACCTAAATATTTATATGAGATTAGAAAAAAAACCACTAAAAAGAAACGTTAATATAAAGCAGAAATAATATTATGTATTTTAATCAAAATTTGAATCAACAATATTGCTGCTACAATAATTTTCAAGCATGGAAAAACCTAGTCCACTGACAAAATGTTTCTCATGATATTGAAGTATTTTCTCAAATATTCGTCATTTTATTATATAATCACCTGCTGTTATTTTCAATGTTCTAACCTGAAAATCCTCTCAGTTCTAATTGCAAGTGGACATTTTAAAATCTAGTGTGTAAAAACAGAAGTTTTTAAAAGTAAAGTAGGACCTTATCTTCGGAGGAGTGAACAATGAGAGTCCATGTATTCAACTGTCTGTAAAACGATCACGTCTGTGTAACATAAGCACCCGAATTCAGTTCTCAACATCTGCCACTTTCTTCAAAGTGTATCTCCTCCGGCTGGAACTTCTAAGAAATTCAATTCACATTTTTCTGAGGTTGACACATGAGAACACTGAAAAAAAAATCTAACAAGATTTAACATAAAAGGTACTGGGACTAGATCTTTGTTCTTATAAGCTCATAACTTTTGAAGGCTTTCAACCATATTGAACAAAACGAAGCAGAAGCATGCCATGTTTTATTCACTTGGCTACGATGCGTAAAAGCAGCTACCAAGAAGGAGATTGAAGTCCCTGATCGTCACTAGAGGACGCCAACGCATGAACACTAATTTGTCTGTTTCTTTCCAGTTAAGCGCAAAGCTAAACAGTGAGCTATCTGGGCTGTGCTCAAAATGGGTATTGATACCTGGTTTGTAACGTTAGAAGTCTACAAACTTACCGCCTCATCAATGAGGTGGAAAAACGAATACAAATAATAAATATAATTTACCTATCTTGATGTACTCAATTAAATCCACTGTTCTCATTATATCAAACATATGGAACTTTACATTTGTTCCGTATCTTTGATATAATAACGAATTATATATTATGATTAAGTGAACTATTTTTATTTTATACTCAAAACTATGTTTAGTGTTCTCGTAAGTAGGTGTTATCAGAAAAAATCAGGTAATAACGTTTCCTTAAAAAAATGTGAAGAAGAAAAAAGCCAAAATTTCTGGTTTTTCATTTTCAAACTTAGGATATTTCTATTTCATCTAGAGAGATAAGACAACGAAGTTAGAACTTTTAACTTATATTAACTTGGTTAATATTAAGATACCTCACCTAATTAAACAATTAACTATTAAGAAAAGGAAATCTTAACCTAATTTCAATTTTTATTTATGGAAAAGCAACTGAGAATATCATGATATACTGCCCTAATTTTGATCAACAGAGTAAGTCGTGCCTGAGCTTTTCAGAAAAGAAAGAATGGTTTATGTGAAATATTCATTATAGTAATAATTTTATTATACATTTTAAATGTTTTTATAAGGTATTTATTGAGGCTGATTCTTTAAACCCAGTATAAATGTTTGTTTTCCCAAGGTTGAAAACTTTGAAAGTCTTCAAACCACTTTATATCTCTTTTATTTATACTTGGCTGTGGGTTTGGCCCTCTGATAGATCGCATTTTAAGCGTTATGAGAGCAACAGTCAATCCACCAGTGTAGTTAAATGCAGTGATAGATAGTCTAAAAAGCTCCGCCATGAATACTAACAAACATTCATGCATGCCGTTACTTATAAGTTATTATATCATATCGTACACAGCAAGAGATCATCTTACACACCTACGTTTACAACTTCGTAACTATTCTGCTTATAAGCTAGTTAACACAAACACTGCCTCATGTTTATATTCTCTCTTTGAACAGATGGGTTTCACTGTAAATGTCATGTTTGTTTTCCTTACGTGAGCAACTTATACGTCTTGAAAAGCAAGAGGTGTTTCAAGAATGAATATATCTGTGAAAGAGGAGAGGTTGACTTTATGTGAAATAGGAGAGGTTGATTTTATGTGAAATATTAGAGATTAACTTTATGTGGAATAGGACAGGTTCACCTTATGTGAAATAGTAGACTTTTAACTTTATGTGAACTAGGATAAGTTGAATGTATGTGAAGTAGGAGAAGTTGACTTTATGTGAAGTAGGAGTGGTTGACTTTATGAGAAACAGGAGAGGCTAACTCTAGGAATGATAGCTTTCAATGATTAAAATTAGTGTGGTGGTCCTGAAAGTACATTAACGAGGAGGGAGATTTTGTTTGTTTGTTTTGTTTAGGAATTTCGCACAAAGCTACTCAAGGGCTATCTCTGCTAGCCGTCCATAATTTAGCAGTGTAAGACTAGAGGAAAGGCAGCTAGTCATCACCACCCACCGCCAACTCTTGGACTACTCTTTTACCAACGAATAGTGGGATTGACCGTCACATTATAACGTCCCCACGGCTGAAAGGGCGAGCATGTTTGGCGCTACCGGGATGCGAACCCGCGACCCTCAGATTACGAGTCGCACGCCTTAACACGCTTGGCCATGCCGGGCCAGGAGGGAGGGAGAGAAACTGATTTCTTAAGATATAGTTTATTTTAATTTCGCGCGAAACTGGTCGAGTGCCACCTGTGCTATTCATCTCTAATTTAGCACTATAAGACTAGAGGGAAAGCAGCTAGTCATCACCACCCACCGCCAACTCTTGGGCTACTCTTTAACAACAAATAGTAGAATTGATTGTCACATAATAACATCCCCACGGCTGAAAGGGCGAGCATGTTTGATGTGACTGTGATTCGAACCCGCGACCCTCGGGTTCATTGTTGATTTTGACTTTTTAGAACTTTCATTTGGCTAAGAACGTAAAGAAGTAAATATTGTTTCATTTCTGTCAGAAGCGATTTCTCTTAATCTCCCGGCTTGGGTGTTTATAACAATAAAAATTCAAGCACCGATACCCACGGTGGGCACAATGTAAATGGTTCATTAAAAAAACAACCGATGTTGAATAAAACGCTATCGAGATATTTTTATTAGGTTTGAGAAAAAACTTTATCAGATCTCTAGGATAGTGAAAGGAACTCTCACACAAGTATTTGACACATACAGAATTTTATTAACTAAAAAAACAAAGTTTTCAATAAACTTTCCGAGACAAGTGGGGTTTCTCACATAGATACTTATCAAATAACTATGAACTATCTTATTCAAACCAGCGGTATTATTATATTCCAGGACGAATTGTAAGTAAAACTAGTTGACGCGCACATTTACAAGAGGTCCCAGCATGGCCAGATGGTTAAGGCATTCGACTCGAAATCCGAGGGTCGCGGGTTCGAAATTCCCGTCACACTAAACATGCTCGCCCTTTCAACCGTGTGGACGTTATAATGTAACGGTCAATCTCATTATTCGTTGGCAAAATAGTAGCCCAAGATATGGCGGTGGGTGGTGATGATAGCTGCCTGCCCTTTAGTTTTACGCTGCTAAGTTAGAGACGGCTAGCGCAGATAGCCCTCGTGTATCTTTGCGCAAAATTTAAAGACAAACAAACATTTACAAGACAGAAATGGTGGTTGTAACCAAATTATCATGTTTTTCTTTCCCGTTTCATTAACAAAGGAGATTGGTGTTTTGACATTTAAAGCTATTATGCGGAAATTTGGAGTCAATAAACCTTAATGCTGAGCACAACTCTTTCTTTTGACTTTATAGGTCAGATTATGTTGTGTTTAACGTACTATTGTAGACACGGTGATATTCAAACAAGTATATACTGTATTTCGTGCTTTATCCACCGTTAGTGTGCACAAAGAAACAGCCTTATTGACGTTCCAATGTAAACTACAACTTAGAATGAAAGTCATTTACATAGTATATAAATTTACACAATCGTGAAGCTGTCTAATTCTGACTGTTACCTAAAGGAGCAACATTTCATTCATTCCAGTAAATAATAAAAATAACAACTTCTAATCTATTTTCCTTTTTTACATTTCACTGGTTAAGAAAAGACTGCTGAATCCAAACTAAAAATTTGGAAAAATAAATCAAATAAAGATTTTTACTTTAGAACACTAAGTCTCTAATAACAATATGGAAAGCAACAATGGTGTCAATATTTTAGAAAAATAAGCCTTTAATGACGATTTAGAAAACAACAAAGGTGTCTATACGTTAGAACACTAAGCCTCTAATAACAATATGGAAAACAACAATGGTGTCCATACTTTAGAAAACTAAACCTCTAACAACAATGCGGAAAACAACAATGGTGTCAATAATTAAAATAACAATTTCTAATCTTTTTTTTTTTTTTTTTTGACGTTTCACTAGTTAAGAAAAGACTATTGAAACCAAACTAAACCTTTGGAAAAATGAACCAAATAAACATTTTTTTGAATTTCATTAAATTTTCTTGGTATTACTTTTCAGCACTACAAACAATATCTTAAATTATTTAAAGCAAATGTGAAAACAAAAAGTTATACGAAAGGTTCTTAGGTATAACTCCATCTCAAATACCTATTTTTAACCTTTATTACCTAAAGAAAGGTTTAACTAAACACAAGGCTCGGAAGTATAAAAACATCAGTAAATAGACGTATGCAATGTTTATATTCAAGGTAAAATCAGGATTTTAAATTCAACTTCCCAAAGAAATAATACTGAATGAAAGGTTCTTAATAATAAATGTAAAGGCCCGGTATGGCCAAGCGTGTTAAGGCGTGCGACTCGTAATCTGAGAGTCGCGGGTTCGCATCCCCGTCACGCCAAACATGCTCGCTCTTTCAGCCGTGGGGGTGTTATAAAGTTACGGACAATTCCACTATTTGTTGGTAAAAGAGTAGCCCAAGAGTTGGCGGTGGGTGGTGATGACTAGCTGCCTTCCCTCTAGTCTTACATTACTAAATTAGGGACGGCTAGCACAGATAGCCCTCGAGTAACTTTGTGCGAATTTCAAAACAAACAAACAAATAAATGTAAAAAAAATGTTTTTTTTTCCTGTTGTTAAGCCTAAAGCTGCACAATGGTCTATCTGTACTCTGTTCGCCACAGGCTCGAAACCCGATTTTTTTAGCGTCATAAGCTGGGAGACTTATTGATGAATTACTAGAGGGAAAATGCACAAAAAGTATATTGGTAAGATTTAATGGGCGATTTTTCCACAATGTTTTTCACTATTGTTTGTTTTTGGAATTTCGCACAAAGCTACTCGAGGGCTATCTGTGCTAGCTGTCTCTAATTTAGCAGTGTAAGACTAGAAAGAAGGCAGCTAGTCATCACCACCCACCGCAACTCTTGGGCTACTCTTTTACCAACGAAAAGAGGGATTAACCGTCACATTATAACGCCCTTACGGCTGGGAGGGCGAGCATGTTTAGCGCGACTCGGGCGCGAACCCGCGACCCTCAGATTACGAAGCGCACGCCTTAACGCGTTAGGCCATTTATTCACTATTAAAACTATCTAATACTTTTTTTCCTCATTAAAATTTTTAGTTACTAAGTACTAAATAAATATGAATGGAACTGAATTAAATGTATTTTTTTTAATGAACAACTCAGTTAAGAGAGTAAAAAGGGTTAATATCGCATTTCATAAATATGTGTGTGTTGATGTTGTCGTGTGATGATGCAGTTGCGATGTTTGTCATGAGTGGTGACATATTTTAACAACTATATATTTGATTCACAGTGAACTTTCGAACATTCGACAGTATTGTACCTATACGGAAAATTTCATGGCTGGAGAAATTTATGTCACAGCACTTTCTGCAGAAAAAATATTTTTATAGCGAGATTATTAAGCGATGAAGAGACAAAAGACACATCACTTCGAACAAGGAAGTTTCCAATATTCTTAATGGAAGCAGAAAATCTCGCTCAGGCCCTGAAGTTAAACCTCAATCCAATTTGAAACAGCACCCTCATCAAGAGAGTAAAGACCATGTGTACGAAAGAGAACCTTTTCACCACGAAAGCTATTCTAAAGATGATGGTCATACTTACTGTAGCATTATGAAGACAATAAACAAATATTTGAAGTTAAAGATGAACAGCAAGCCAAACGTTCACAAACTTTCAGACACACCTCGAAATCAACAGATGTTTTCACAAGAAAAACGTCAGAAGAGATTGAAAGCCTAAAAATCCGATTCTATGATATATACACCGAAAGTTGTCCGATGAACTTTTATATTTTTGGTTTCATTAAAAAAATTGTTTTGGCAGTTTTTAATGTTAGAAAATCATTATAATAAGATTGAGTAGAGTTAAAGATCGATGAAAGAGTTCTTAGGACAACACCTAACCTGGAATGTCGTTTTTCAAATATGTGATTAATCTTTAGTAATTTTGTTTTAAGAAATAAATGGAAGGGAGTAATCAGTACCTTAGGGTACCCAATAAATCATTCTGTATTTTTGTGTGCGTGATGATATAGTTTTAATTGTGGAAAGTGTAACGGATTTACTGTTATACAGTTGTTTTGATATATATATTAGTTTTATATGTATTTAGAAATGCATGTAACAATTCTCTAAATTTGTAGAAGATGTTGTTGTTTTGAATTAAGCACAAAGCTACACAATGGGCTATCTGTGCTCTGCCCACCACGGGTATCGAAACCCGGTTTTTAGCGTTGTAAGTCCGCAGACATACCGCTGAGCCACTGGGGAGCTTGTAGAAGATTCACGAGTGTAAGAATCAACAATGTATGACGTGTAAGTAAAATACCAGTGATTGCCAGTCTTATTGCCAACTGAAATTTTGAGAACATCGTTAATGATTATAAAAGGTAGTCATCGCAACACGCGGAGACACAGTTTAATATTGTTCGTTTGCTAGAGTTTGTGTGCTACAAACCTTGGAAGCTTTAACAGTGATAAACGCTTATTAATTGGAAAAATTAGAAATATCTGACCAGAACGTTTATATATTTCGAACATTATAAACCACTTAACTTCAACGAATTAATTTCAAACGTTAATATTTCCATGGAGACATTGCATATAACTTCAGAGGGATAACTGACTTCCTGTCAAGTGAGAGTACCTGTGTATCAACACAGAATTAATTCGCTCATCGTGAAACGTCGATAAAATATTCAGTTCCAGATAGATAAAAGACTCAATATTGTTTTGTATATAAACCATTATTTGTGATAACCGTTATTATAATTTGTATTGTTGTTCGTATATTAAAGTATATTTGCATTAAGAAAGAAAATTTTATTTATCAATCTTTTTACCAAACATCATAAATTTCATACATACCGATATTCAATTGACTTCTAAATTAAAATTAAAATTTCAGGCTATTTGAAATATCAGTACTTAACATTATAAACTGCAGACTCGTCCGGGATGAATTATGATACGTAATACATGCTATCGCAATTTTGCTAGTGTTTAAAAACCTAACTACTTGGGATCTAAAAGGAAAATCTGCTAATACCTAAATGAAAAAATACAACCATTTATTCAAAATCACAATGCTTGTAAGCGATAGCAATATACTATTAGGAATGTTTCCCCTTTAAGCATTAAAGTATATTGATAGTTACAATTTTTATTAATATTTTTACAGTAACAGAAATAAATTAAATAAGTTATTAAATTACATCTAACGTTTACACGTGGCTTATTGTAATTGGAAAGTGAGATTTGACTGACTCTCTTAAAAATGAACCTGTGGGTTCATAGCTCGGAGCATGATTTTTAATGTTTTTCTGTGGTTACGGTGGTGCGAACAACGAAACTTTGGATTCCCAGCCGTACTACTATGCACTGAGCCTTCCTATATCACAAATGTACAAAACATTTAAAACGGGTGAAAAAAAGAAAAACAAACAACTGAGAAGTCTACTTATGCATTAAATGAATTTCGACATATATTTTTTACGAATTCAGTTCCAGCTGAGTTATCATTGGTATTACCTGCCATCTAGTGTTAGAAAAGTTATTTCAGTGATAAATATGAAAAAAAAAAGTAAATATATTTGTACGTGATTTAAGAAACTGATTATAAGCCAGTTCAGTATCTCAGCAACTATGTTAACGCTACTTTATAAGATCAGTACCTAAGTGGAAATAACAATAAAAACAAAGTCATTGTTTATGCGCTACAAAGATGACCGAATTCACGCGAATGTACTATTTACTTTATTACATTTCAAAATAACTGCACGATTACATTACTGCCTAATGAATTCATTTTTCAAATTTGTTTCACATTATAATTGTCTTTATAGTTTTTTTCAGGTTTTTAAATAACAATTTTTTACATTCAACATTGGTTTCTATGAAATTTCCCTAACCTCTGTAAGAATAAAAACTATAATCATAATTAAATCACTAAAAAGTTACACAATAATTTAAATAAACATTGATTATCTAACGCTTTGATACTTATGATATAAGGAATATTATTGTAACAAAATCTTTAACACAGCTTTGTCGATACGATTCAGGTTTGTGCGTGAACCTTAAATAAAAACCTTAAAACGTACTGAAGTTGACTTAGGGAAAATTTTAAAAAGTTTTTCGGTAGATGTCGTGATGATTTATCAGATGTTGCACATATGTTTAAGTTTGCTTGTTTGTTTGTTTTTTAATTTCGCACAAAGCTACTCGAGGGCTATCTGTGCTAGCCTCCCTAATTTAGCAGAGTAAGACTAGAGGGAAGGCAGCTAGTCATCACCACCCACCGCCAACTCTTGGGCTCCTCTTTTACCAACGAATAGTGGGATTGACCGTCACATTATAACGCCCCCACGGCTGGAAGGGCGAGCATGTTTGGCGCGACCAGGATGCATATGTTTAAGACAATTGCATTGGTCTAGAAAAACAAATCAAAAGAGCATGATAAAAAGTTATTACACAGTTAAAAGTTGGTAACGCTAACTTAATTTCTTTGAAGCCTTTTAGATGTGTAAATGCAGAATATTTTTCATTGTATTAAAGTCAAAGAACCATAATTAAATATAAATTTTCAATTGTTTGGCTGTTTTTTATGCCATGCATAAAAGTATCAAAATTCAATTTTTAGCGTCATAAGAAAAGCCACTCGGAAGGGGCAATCTATAATGAAAATGAGTGTTTCATAACAATAACATATTTGGAAACTGAATAAACTCGCGATAATACATGCAGACAAAATGATAAATTAATACTTTACATAGAAATATATGAACATTTGAATGCAAACTACTAAACTATCTGTAAGCCAAAGAAATTAATAAGCAAATAAACTATTTTTGGATTGATTTTTAGTTTTACATCTGTATTGTACACTAAGCTATATAGCTCAGTGGCACTGTTCTATTAAAAAAAAAAAAAACTTTAAATTTAAATTCTGGACAGTAAATATATTAATTAAACATCTATACGTACTAAACTGTGTACTGCAACTTTGTCAGGATATTGAAATATTACCATACGAACAATATCAAAATGATCGATCGTATTGAACGTTTTTAGACGATAGACTTTCTACAATTACTTGTTTATTGTTTTAAATTTTTGTAAGCTCGTTTTATTAATTTTATATTTGAACGTTCGAGAACGATAAGTAGGACATATTAGGTTTTAAGCCTAAGTTTGAAAACAGGCTTAATTGTCGCTATTTGAGATATTCACGGTAAAGGGAAAGAAAGCAAAAATACGTTCTCTGCTGAACACTTGACAAGATTTTGACAGTTTGTTAGCTAAAATGACAAAGAAAAGTTACTGAAAACACAACTGAGTGTAGCTCAGCAAACACTTATTTCACTAGAAGCAAAAGTGAAAGACATGAGAGAAGAACAATTTATTGAATAAAGAAGGAGAACGTATCAAATGAGTATACATCAACACTATGCTTAATCCTAGGCCTAGAAGTCTTACAAACATTGTCTAGTAGCCTCAGGCTAAACCATCATGGACGTAAGATTTAATGTTATATCTAAATGGAAGTTTTTATTCAAGCGTTATGATTCTTCAATCGGTACCCAACAAGATCACAATGTATTTACTCAACTCGTATTGAAACTTCGTTGATTCGTTAAATCAATATATTATGAATCGTTTGTTATCGTTGTTTTTTTTTTTTTTACTTTTGATCTACATGGTCATAACATATTGCTTAAATGAATATTCGAAATTTTGACTCGCATTGCAATTTGTTTTAACTTCGTAACTGATAAATGTGGCTTGCCATAAACCTCACTATTTCCTATTCTAATGTTTTTCTTCATTTTTATTTTTTGTGTCAAAATCCCGATCTCGAAGCAGTATTAATTAATGGACCTCTACTTTCAAGTATTGACTGTACTTTGTGGTTGATTGAGATAATGAATTAACGCATAATTCTGCTTTATTAGAACATTTTATCTTTGGATTTACAAAGCTAAAATCAGAGGTTCGATTCCCTTCGGTGGACACAGCAGATAGCCTGATATGGCTTTGCTATCAGGAAAACACAAGCACAAATAGAACATTTTAAACAATCACAACAAGTTTTCCTAATTCATTCACTCATGACTTAGGAAAACATTTTCGTCATCGTCCTGAGTTTAAAAGCAGTTTTCCGTCTTTAAAACGCATAAGATCAAAATTATTTGCAAAAATGTACACAGTCTAATTTAATTTAGTCAAGTGTAAATAAAGGAATGACAGTCCGAAACTCGTAATTTTGCAAAGTGTTTGATCTTTGACTCTAGTAAAATGATATAGCTCATAATTGTCTGCTTCAGTCTCTGAAAGTGATCGCGAGATATTTTCGTGCAAAATTTTGTCTGGAATGGTTAAAGTATAGAGAAATATTACATTTTTTAAAAGTATATAATCCGTATGAGATCAGCAGAAAGACACAAGTACGAAATATGTCTGCTTTAATCTGTATGGGTTGGCACTAAATACATTTGTGCCAATTGTTATTCGGATTAATGGAAATATAAGGGAACTGCTGGCTAAAATTTTGAACCAATAAAAACGAAGCAACGGACTAAATGAGTACAAAAAATGGCGAACATATTGAACCAAGATATATGTTTACCAAATATCAAAACGCTCGATACAGAATTAAAAGAACTTTACATTATTGTAATCGTTGGAAAGCAAAAGAAAGAAATTTAGGAAATAGAATATTTTTTCCTCCCAATAGGCTGTCTTTCCTTTAGTCTTACACTGCTAAATTAGGAACGGATAGCACAGATAGCCCTAGAGTAGCTTTGCGCGAAATTCTAAACAAACCAAACTTCCCAATGGAGAAGATATAATAAATAAAATCAGTATGATATATGATTATTATAAGAAAAGGTAATGTTCAACATTACCTTATTGCAAATAATATATTACATTATATTTAAATTTTAAGTTTGGTCTCCACACAGTGTTAACAAACTGACACGAAAAAATCCCTTTTATTGGTGGATTTTAAAACTCATAGGGCCATAAGTTTTTAAAGAATACTTCAGTTACTTATAAGTTTACATTTTAATGAGTTCATTTTAGAATATGTTACCATCACTAAAGCAAGTTCTGTTAAGTACTTCTGTTGAGTAGTTAATAAACAATTTGTACTAAATTACTTCTGAGCAATAAGTTGGACAAATTAATATTCTAAACGTTTTTGGATTTAAAAAAAAAAATTAAATTACTCGTTCTGATTTTAGAAAATTTCATCTACATTGCAGGTACTATATAGATTAACCGGAGAAGGTAAATAAAGTTAGTATTTAAGAAATGTTTAATCTTGAAAACTAAGTTCAGGGTTGATCCAGTTCAGTTAACATTTTGTTCATCGTGTATTACTGGGTTATACTAGTTTCGAAGAATTCCGTTTCTCATCAGTTACCCACCGGAACTAGTATAACCCAATTACACACGTTGAACAAAGTACAGATTGATTTGGACATTCTTTGAACTTAGTTTTCGAGATTTTTAAACAATTTTATAAATACTAGGTTTATTTATAGTATCCGCTACTGTGTGGCTATATAACGTCAAGAACTGAATAGTGACTAAATATACTTTTTTTCTTCCCTTAACTTATTTAATATAGGTTATTCTCATAGTAAATACAAAGCACCTTCACACCAACAGTATTAAACAAACACAGAGATGATTATACTTTTCACATCAACCAGTTTTTAGAATAACTAAACCCACAAATCCAAGTATAACGTTGCACGTGAGATGGGATAAAACAATAACAAAGAAATAAAAAATATAGCTTTTTAAATTTATAAAGAAAACTTGAAACGTTCGTTAATACAAAATAGCCTATGCATCCTTACTTCAAAAAAGATATATTTTTTCTATTCTGATTCTACGATTAGTTGCTCAAGACATGCCATAAGCCAATTATTTTAAAATACTCAATGCAATGACCATTGGTTGAAGGGACAAGCTACAAAATTATCTTAATATTTGACGGCAATGACGTGAAAGCACTTTTGTATGCGTTGAACGAGCGTACAGCTGTCTTATCTTACGAAGATCTGGTCGTAGTTGTCACAAATAAAACAAGTTAAACCTTGAGATGTACAGCTGGTATAACTATTACAGAAGATGTTGACTCAGGCCCTTAATATATTATCAGTGTTAGGACAAATGTTGTGTTTGCTCCTCTTGCAATTTTTCTGGCAATTTCTAGCACGATCATGCTAATATCTCGTTTATAGGATACGATAGGTTTGTTAGCAATATATGAGCGATCTGTGTGATGATTGATGGCGTGTGAGTACACGGAGAATGTATTTATGATCAGTGCCAGTCGGTTTGTAATGTATAAAGTTGGCGAAATGATTATTGTTCACGGAAATATTTTTGTAAAGACACGATGTGATTTGCATGAAATAGAAGACGTGTATAAGCGTGATGGATTAAAGGATTTAATACACTAAAGTAGATGAAATTCGTTATTAGTGTATGTAGTTGCGTGAAAAAATATCATTGTATTCTTATCATATAAGATTGGGTGGGGGCTTCAGTAGGTACGAAATATGCAATTTTTAATCTAACGAGGTAAGCTAAATAGAAACCGATTTTAGTTGTCATGGCTACACCTTTCACTTGTTTGTAATATATGTCGTCAAAAGACAAGGGATGTAATAGTAGAAGACGTTTGATTAATATGACCTTTGTTTAAGTAGGAAGATTTATGGGCTCTTTTTTCACAGTATTGTGGGACTTTTAGTTCATTTTCATATTCTAGTTCTTTTAAAATCAGGGTTGACATAGGATGGCGGTTAAGGTGTTCGAATGATTGCAGATTCGAATTGCCGTAGTCGAACACGTTCGTCCTTCTGCCGAGAGAGAGAACAATGTAATGGTCAGTCACGTTATTCGTTGGTAAAATAGCAGCCCAAGAGCTGGCGGTGGGTGATATTGGCTAGGTTCTTTCTATTCTATCACTGGTAAATTTGGGATGGCTAGCGTGAAGGTCAAGATAAAACAATAAAACTCTTACACTTAAAGTTTCAGCTTCTTATCTCCTGTTTTTTATCAATAATTTTATAGTGATACAGAGAGTGTTGATATTTATCAAGGAGAGTTATGACAAACAATTTTGTCAGTTGAGATTATAGTTATGAGGTGAAATGCCCGAAGATAAAACTATTTCTTTCAAACAACGAAGATTGTGTGTAAAACCGTTTCTTTGTCGATAGTGAGGTTTCCAAAAGACGCCATAGCTGTGAAATCCAAATTTGGAATTTTCTTTCTTCGTTTCTCATATAATAATCGTAAGTAACAAATGTTACAGATCGGGGTGTCCGTGTGTTAGTATATTTCTGTAGATGAGATTAGAAATAATGTAATATTGTTAGTAGGTGGCATTCTTTGATTTTTTTATGTTTCGCGCAAAGCTACGCGATGGCTGTCTGCGCTAGCCGTTCCTAAGACCAGAGGGAAGGCGGCTAGTCATCACCACCCATCGCCAACTCTTGGGCTACTCTTTTACCAACGAATAGTGGGATTGACCGTCACATTCTAATCCCCCACGGATGAAAGGACGAGCATGTTTGGAGCGACGGAGATTCAAACCCGTGACCCTTAGATTACGAGTTGAACGCCTTAACCCACCTGGTCAGGCATTTTATGAATGCCATATGTATCAATAGATTCGTACAGTCGACAAAGCACAATTCAAATAAAAAGAACCTTTTTCAGAACAAAGTGTCTTAAGGTATCAAATCGGTAGAACATTTCTTCAATTTGTTCATTATCACAGCTTTATAATGTGAACAAAGGTAATTGGACTACCATTAAAAACCCTAGAGTATTAATATTAGATTTGAACAAATGGAAAGAAACGGTATATAACTACAGTGCTTGGTTATAGATATAATAGTTTTGTTAACTGTCGTTTCATATGTTTCATATACATATGTTCTTAATTATATTTTATCTCCTTAATTTTAATCAGTAACTCGTCCCTATTTTCCTTACATTTGTTATTCTATTATTTAATGTTCGAGTTTATTTCTATCGTTTTTTGGTATTTTTCAGAAGGACCTTCAGTGATTTCTCAATAACTGACAGGCTTGTTTCGTACTTGTAAAAGAGTGTTTTCACGAAATGTTGTCAAGAAAATAAAAAAATAAAATTATTTTTTCGATGTTTATCTGGAATTTTCATGTACTAGTAACTAATGTCATCTGTAGCTAAGTTTCAACATTAACGATTTACAATACTATGAAACGTCACAACGAATAATGGCTTTACAAGTTTTTTTGAAACTGCTTCGTGTATTACAGGTACATGAAAACCTGTCCACTGTGTATATAATTTCAAAAATATCTTATGAAAAATTTAAATCCACGATGAAAAGAAATCCAACAAAATTTCAAAGCTAATAACAGAAATTCTAAATGTGTTTTCCACAATCTATATTGCAACATATTGTGGTTACTTTGGTTCGAGTCTAATTACTAGTGATGTACATATTTTAACAAGTGATATATATAACATACGGTGTAAGGATGTATTTTATAAAATAAGTACGGCCTTTCGACAGATGAGATGATCAATATTGAGGACTCGATTGAGGACCACCTAAATAAATTATTCTGACACAGTAATGACTAGACCACATCAGTCAATAAGAAATCGCTATCTACATCGAGATATACAATTGAGTATAAATAAAAACGTCCATACTTTCTACTGCTTCAATATAGAATATATAATTCATAAAATATTATATCGTATAACAATGTGACCCTCTTATATTCCCAAGCAGTGGCGGAACAAGTACTTCAGGTACCTCTCAGAGCAAATAAATGATCAGCGTCATTTCCTCAAAAGATAACACCAGACAACAACACTAGGTGGCGCGGGCCATAGTCCAGTCTGCCCTGCCCTAATTTCAACTCTATTTCCAAGTCGTCATCGTGAGCATATTTAACTTTTTTGTCACGTTTACAGACGAAAATCTCTTCCGGTGGCAGTTTACTTTTTACATATACGTTACAAAAAACAAATAACAATGTTACTTTGTTACCTATCTGGGGAATTTGAAGGGGAATATCCTTTATTCCCTGTAGGAAAAAAAAATATCAAACTTTTATGTCAGTGCTCTTGTTCGGGACATACATCTGTTAAGTTTTCCAGTAAATACCTAAACCGTCTAAATAGATTATAAGAATGAATAAAAAGTATATTTTAACCAGAGTAACTATATTGTGATTTCTACGATATATTGTAAGGTAGGAGATATG